>NW_026777016.1:0-36278 GCF_030936135.1 Gavia stellata
TTAAGCTGGGACGTTCACAATTTCGGTGATGAATTTCGGCCAGATTGAGCATGGAGAGGCTGTGTACGTTGGAAATTTTAGTCGCCTAATCAAGTTCAGAGCCCAAGCTGTTTGTTGTTCGTTTTAGAGGGTTACCAGTGGGAGATGAGGACCAGCAAGAGCTTTCAGGGCTGGCACCTCTTAGTGTAGGGAGCAATCGCTGGACGTTCGCAATTTCGGTGCTGAGCTCTGACGTGTGAATATAGCGAAAGGAAGCGATGATACGTCTGGGACCTTTTGAGTGTCTAAACAAGTTCAGAGCCCAAGTGTGTTGTGGTTCGTTTGAGAGGTTACCAGTGGGAGATGAGGACCAGCAACAGCATTCAGGGCTGGCACCCTTTAGTGTAGGAGCAATCGCTGGACGTTCGCAATTTCGGTGCTGAGGTCTGACGTGAATTAGCGAAAGGAAGCGATGATACGTCTGGACCTTTGAGTGTCTAACAAGATCAGAGGCCAAGTGTTTGTGGTTCGTTTGAGAGGTTCACCAGTGGGAGATGAGGACCCAGCAACAGCTTTCAGGGCTGGCACCTTTAGTGTTAGGAGCAATTGCCTGGACGTTCGCAATTCGGGCTTGAGCTCCTGACGTGAATTAGCGAGAAGGAAGCGATGATACGTCTGGACCTTTGAGTGTCTAGACAAGTTCAGAGCCCAAGTCGGTTGTGGTTCGTTTGAGAGGTTACCAGTGGGAGATGAGGACCAGCAAGAGCTCTTCAGGGCTGGCACCTTTAGTGTAGGAACAGTAGCTGGACGTTCGCAATTTCGGTGTTGAGCTCTGACGTGAAGTTAGAGAAAGGAAGGGATGATACGTCTGGACCTTTGAGTGTCTAAAAAGTTCAGAGGCCAAGTGTTTGTGGTTCATTTGAGAGGTTACCAGTGGGAGATGAGGACCAGCAACAGAATCAGGGCTGGCACCTTTAGTGTAGGAGCAATCGCCTGGACGTTCGCAATTTCGGGTGTTGAGCTCTGGCCAGATTGAGCAGGAGAGGCTATGTACATATAGAAGTTTTAGTAGCCCTAAACAAGTGCAGAGCCCAAGTGTTTGTGTTCGTTTTAGGAGGTTACCAGTGGGAGATGAGGACCAGCAACAGCATTCAGGGCTGGCACCTTTAGTGTAAGAGCAATCGTTGGACATTCGCAATTTTGGTGTTTAGCTCTGACGTGAATTAGCGAAAGGAAACGATGATACGTCTCGACCTTTGAGTGTCTAAACAAGTTCAGAGCCCACAGTGTTTGTGGTTCGATTTTAGAGGTTACCAGTGGGAGATGAGGACCAGCAAGTGCTTTCAGGGCTGGCACCTTTAGCTGTAGGAACAGTAGCTGGACGTTCACAATTTCGGTGATGAATTTGGCCAGATTGAGCAGGAGAGGCTGAGTACGCTGGAAGATTTAGTAGCCTAAACAAGTTCAGAGCCCAAGTGTTTGTGTCGGTTCGTTTGAGAGGTTACCAGGGGGAGATGAGGACCAGCAACAGCTTTCAGGGCTGGCACCTTTAGTGTAGGAGCAATCGCTGGACGTTCGCAATTTCGGTGTTTAGCTCTGACGTGAATTAGCGAAAGGAAGCGAAGATACGACTGGACCTTTGAGTGTCTAAACAAGTTCAGAGCCCAAGTGTTTGTGGTTCGTTTTAGAGGTTACCAGTGGGAGATGAGGACCCATCAAGAGCTTTCAGGGCTGGCACCTTTAGTGTAGGAAGCAATCGCTGGAAGTTCTCGCAATTTCGGTGTTGAGCTCTGACGTGAATTAGAGAAAGGAAGGGATGATACGTCTGGACCTTTGAGTGTCTAAAAAGTTCAGAGGCCAAGTGTTTGTGGTTCATTTGAGCAGGTTACCAGTGGGAGATGGAGGACCAGCAACAGAATTCAGGGCTGGCACCTTTAGTGTAAGGAGCAATCAGCTGGACGTTCGCAATTTCGGTGTTGAGCTCTGGCCAGATTGAGCAGGAGAGGCTATCGTACAATGGAAGTTTTAGGTAGCCTAAACAAGTGCAGAGCCCAAGTGTTTGTGGTTCGTTTTAGAGGTTACCAGTGGGAGATGATAACCAGCAAGAGCTTTCAAGGGCTGGCACCTTTAGTGTAAGAGCAATCGCTGGACGTTCGCAATTTCGGTGTTGAGCTCTGACGTGAATTAGCGAAAGGAAACGATGATACGTCTCGACCTTTGAGTGTCTAAACAAGTTCAGAGCCCAAGTGTTTGTGGTTCGTTCTTACGAGGTTACTCCAGTGGGAGATGAGGACCAGCAAGTGCTTTCAGGGCTGGCACCTTTAGTGTAGGAACAGTAGCTGGGACGTTCACAGTTTCGGGTGATGAATTTGGCCAGATTGAGCAGGAGAGGCTGAGTACGCCTGGAAGATTTAGTAGTGCTAAACAGAGTTCAGAGCCCAAGTGTTTGTGGTTCGTTTGAGAGGGTTACCAGTGGGAGATGAGGACCAGCAACAGCACTCAGGGCTGGCACCTTTAGTGTAGGAGCAATCGCTGGACGTTCGCAATTTCGGTGTTGAGCTCTGGGCCAGATTGAGCAGGGGAGCGGCAGTGTACGTTTGGAAGTTTTAGTAGCCTAAAACAAGTTCAGAGGCCAAGTGTTTGTCGTTCGTTTTAGAGGTTACCACTGGGAGATGAGGACCAGCAAGAGTTTTCAGGGCTGGCACCTTTAGTGTAGGAGCAATCGCTGGACGTTCGCAATTTCGGTGTTGAGCTCTGACGTGAATTAGCGAAAGGAAGCGATGATACGTCTGGACCTTTGAGTGTTCTAAACAAGTTCAGAGACCAAGTGTTTGTGGTTCGTTTGAGAGGTTACCAGTGGGAGATGAGGACCAGCAACAGCATTCAGGGCTGGCACCTTTAGTGTAGGGAGCAACCGCTGGACGTTCGCAATTTCGGTGTTGAGCTCTGGCCAGATTGAGCAGGAGAGGCTGTGTACGTTGGAAGTTTTAGGTAGGCTAAACAAGTTCAGAGCCCAAGTGTTTGTGGTTCGTTTGAGAGGGTTACCAGTGGGAGATGAGGACCAGCAAGAGCTTTCAGGGCTGGCACCTTTAGTGTAGGGAGCAATCGCTGGACGTTCGCAATTTTGGTGTTGAGCTCTGACGTGAATTAGAGAAAGGGAAGGCGATGATACGTCTCGACCTTTGAGTGTCTAAACAAGTTCAGAGCCCAAGTGTTTGTGGTTTCGTTTGAGAGGTTACCAGTGGGAGATGAGGACCAGCCAAGAGAATTCAGGGCTGGCACCTTTAGTGTAGGAGCAATCGCTGGACGTACGCAATTTCGGTGTTGAGCTCTGGCCAGATTGAGCAGGGAGAGGCTATGTACGTTGGAAGTTTTAGTAGCCTAAACAAGTGCAGAGCCCAAGTGTTGTGGTTCGTTCTTAGAGGTTACCAGTGGGAGATGATAACCAGCAAGAGCTTTCAGGGCTGGCACCTTTAGTGTAAGACGCAATCGTTGGACATTCGCAATTTTGGTGTTTAGCTCTGACGTGAATTAGCGAAAGGAAGCGATGATACGTCTCGACCTTTGAGTGTCTAAACAAGTTCAGAGCCCAAGTGTTTGTGGTTCGTTTGAGAGGTTACCAGTGGGAGATGAGGACCAGCAAGTGCTTTCAGGGCTGGCACGCTTTAGTGTAGGAACAGTAGCTGGACGGTTCACAATTTCGGTGATGTGAATTTGGCCAGATTGAGCAGGAGAGGCTGTGTACCGTTGGAAATTTTTAGTAGCCTAATCAAGTTCAGAGCACAAGTGTTTGTTGTTCGTTTTAGAGGTTACCAGTGGGAGATGAGGACCAGCAAGAGCTTTCAGGGCTGGCACCTTTAGTGTAGGAGCAATCGCTGGGACGTTCGCAATTTAGGTGCTGAGCTCTGACGTGAATTAGCGAAAGGGAAGCGATGATACGTCTGGACCTTTGAGTGTCTAAACAAGTTCAGAGCCAAGTGTTTGTGGTTCGTTTGAGAGGTTACCAGTGGGAGATGAGGACCAGCAAGTTCTTTCAGGGCTGGCACCTTTAGTGTAGGAACAGGAGCTGGACGTTCACAATTTCGGTGATGAATTTGGCCCAGATTGAGCAGGAGAGGCTGAGTACGCTGGAAGATTTAGTAGCCTAAACAAATTCAGAGCCCAAGTGTTTGTGGTTCGTTTGAGAGGTTACCAGTGGGAGATGAGGACCAGCAACAGCTTTCAGGGCTGGCACCTTTAGTGTAGGAGCAATCGCTGGACGTTCACAATTTCGATGTTTAGCTCTGGCCCAGATTGAGCAGGAGAGGCTGTGTACGTTGGAAGTTTTAGTAGGCTAAACAAGTTCAGAGCCCAAGTGTTTGTGGTTCCTTTTAGAGGTTACCAGTGGGAGATGAGGACCAGCAAGAGCTTTCAGGGCTGGCACCTTTAGTGTAGGAGCAACCGCTGGATGTTCGCAATTTCGGTGTTGAGCTCTGGGCCAGATTGAGCAGGAGAGGCCTGTGTATGTTGGAAGTTTTAGTAGGCTAAACAAGTTCAGAGCCCAAGTGTACTTGTGGTTCGTTTTCAGAGGTTACCAGTGGGAGCATGAGGACCATCCAACAGCTTTCAGGGCTGGCATCTTTAGTGTAGGAGCAATCGCTGGACTTTCGTAATTTTCGCGGTGTTGAGCTCTGATGGTCAATTAGCGAAAGGAAGCGATGACACGTCTGGACCTTTGAATGTATAAACAAGTTCAGAGCCCAAGTGTTTGTGGTTCGTTTTAGAGGTTACCAGGCGGGAGATGAGGGACCAGCAACAGCTCTTCCAGGGCTGGCACCTTTAGTGTAGGGAGCAATCGCTGGACGTTCGCAATTTCGCGTGTTGAGCTCTGGCCAGATTGAGCAGGAGAGGCTGTTGTACGTTGGAAGTTTTAGTAGGCTAAACAAGTTCAGAGCCCAAGTGTTTGTGCTTCGTTTGAGAGGTTACTAGTGGGAGATGAGTGACCAGCAACAGCTTTCAGGGCTGGCACCTTTAGTGGTAGGACCAATCGCTGGATGTTCGCAATTTTGGGTGTTGAGCTCTGACGTGAATTAGAGAAAGGAAGCGATGATACGTCTGGACCTTTGAGTGTCTAAACAAGTTCAGAGGCCCAAGTGTTTGTGGTTCGTTTTAGAGGTTACCAGTGGGAGATGATGACCAGCAAGAGCTTTCAGGATGGCACCTTTAGTGTAGGAGCAATCGCTGGACGTTCGCAATTTCGGTGTTGAGCTCTGACGTGAATTAGCGAAAGGAAGCGATGATACGTCTGGACCTTTGAGTGTCTAGACAAGTTCAGAGCCCAAGTGTTTGTGGTTCTTTTAGAGGTTACCAGTGGGAGATGAGGACCATCAAGAGCTTTCAGGGCTGGCACCTTTAGTGTAGGAACAATCACTGGACGTTCGCAATTTCGGTGTTGAATTTTCGCCAGATTGAGCAGGAGAGGCTGTGTACGTTGGAAGTTTTAGTAGCCTAAACAAGTTCAGAGCCCAAGTGTTTGTGGTTCGTTTTAGAGGTTACCAGTGGGAGATGAGGACCAGCAAGAGCTTTCAGGGCTGGCACCTTTAGTGTAGGAGCAATCGCTGGACGTTCGCACTTTTCGGTGTTGAGCTCTGACGTGAATTAGCGAAAGGAAGCGACTGATACGTCTGGACCTTTGAGTGTCTAGACAAGTTCAGAGCCCAAGTGTTTGTGGTTCTTTTTAGAGGTTACCAGTGGGAGATGAGAGGACCATCAAGAGCTTTCAGGGCTGGCACCTTTAGTGTAGGAGCAATCGCTGGACGTTCGCAATTTCGGTGTTGAGCTCTGACGTGAGAATTAGCGAAAGGAAGGGATGATACGTCTGGACCTTTGAGTGTCTAAACAAGTTCAGAAGGCCAAGTGTTTGTGGTTCGTTTTAGAGGTTACCAGTGGGAGATGTGGACCAGCAAGAGCTTTCAGGGCTGGCACCTTTAGTGTAGGAACAATCACTGGACGTTCGCAATTTCGGTGTTGAATTTTCTCCAGATTGAGCAGGAGAGGCTGTTGTACGTTGGAAGTTTTAGTAGGCTAAACAAGTTCAGAGCCCAAGTGTTTGTGGTCCCGTTTTTAGAGGTTACCAGTGGGAGATGAGGACCAGCAAGAGCTTTCAGGGCTCGCACCTTTAGCGTAGGAGCAATTGCTGGACCGTTCGCAATTTCGGTGTTGAGCTCTGGCAGATTGAGCAGGAGAGGCTGTGTACGTTGGAAGTTTTAGTAGGCTAAACAAGTTCAGAGCCCAAGTGTTTGTGGTTCGTTTTAGAGGTTACCAGTGGGAGATGAGGACCAGGAAGAGCTTTCAGGGCTGGCACCTTTAGTGTAAGGAGCAATCGCTGGACGTTCGCAATTTCGGGCTTGAGCTCTGACCGTGAATTAGCGAAAGGAAGCGATGATACGTCTGGACCTTTGAGTGTCTAAACAAGTTCAGAGGCAAAGTGTTTGTGGTTCTTTTTAGAGGTTCCCAGTGGGAGATGAGGACCAGCAAGAGCTTTCAGGGCTGGCACCCTTTAGTGTAGGAGCAATCGCTGGACGTCGCAATTTCGGTGTTGAGCTCTGACGTGAATTAGAGAAAGGAAGGGATGATACGTCTGGACCTTTTGAGTGTCTAAACAAGTTCAGAGCCAAGTGTTTGTGGTTCATTTGAGAGGTTACCAGTGGGAGATGAGGACCAGCAACAGCATTCAGGGCTGGCACCTTTAGTGTAGGAACAGTAGCTGGATGTTCACAATTTCGGTGTTGTACTCTGACGTGAATAGGCGAAAGGAAGCGATGATACGTCTGGACCTTTGAGTGTCTAAACAAGTTCAGAGCCCAAGTGTTTGTGGTTCGTTTGAGAGGTTACCAGTGGGAGATGAGGACCATCAAGACCTTTCAGGGCTGGCACCTTTAGTGTAAGAGCAATCGCTGGACATTCGCAATTTCGGTGTTGAGCTCTGGCCAGATTGAGAAGGAGAGGCTGTGTACGTTGGAAGTTTTGGTAGCCTAAACAAGTTCAGAGCCCAAGTGTTTGTGGTTCGTTTGAGAGGTTACCAGTGGGAGATGAGGACCAGCAAGAGCTTTCAGGGCTGGCACCTTTAGTGTAGGAGCAATCGCTGGACGTTCGCAATTTCGGTGTTGTGCTCTGACGTGAATAAGCGAAAGGAAGCGATGATACGTCTGGACCTCTTGAGTGTCTAAACAAGTTCAGAGCCCAAGTGTTTGTGTTCGTTTGAGAGGTTACCCACTGGGAGATGAGGACCAGCAAGAGCTTTCAGGGCTGGCACCTTTAGTGTAGGAGCAATCGCTGGACGTTCGCAATTTCGGGTGTTGAGCTCTGGCCAGTTGAGCAGGAGAGGCTGTGTACGTTGGAAGTTTTAGTAGCCTAAACAAGTTCAGAGCCCAAGTGTTTGTGGTTCGTTTTAGAGGTTACCAGTGGGAGATGAGGATCAGCAAGAGCTTTCAGGGCTGGCACCCTTTAGTGTAGGAGCAATCGCTGGATCGTTCACAATTTCGGTGTTGAGCTCTGGCCAGATTGGAGCAGGAGAGGCAGTGTACGTTGGAAGTTTTAGAAGCCTAAAACAAGTTCAGAGCCCAAGTGGTTTGTGGTTCGTTTTAGAGGTACCAGTAGGAGATAAGGACCAGCAACAGCATTCAGGGCTGGCACCTTTAGTGTAAGGAGCAATCGCTGGACGTTCGCAATCTCGGTGTTGAGCTCTGGCTGTGAATTAGCGAAAGGAAGCGATGATACGTCTGGACCTTTGAGTGTCTAAACAAGTTCAGAGCCCAAGTGTTTGTAGTTCGTTTTAGACGTTACCAGTAGGAGATGAGGACCAGCAACAGCTACCAGGGCTGCACTCCTTAGTATAAGGAGACATCGCTGGACGTTCGCAATTTTGGTGTTGAGCTCCTGACGTGAATTAGCGAAAGGAAGCGATGATACGTCTGGACCTTTGAGTGTCTAAACAAGTTCAGAGCCGAAGTGTTTGTGGTTCGTTTGAGAGTTTCCCAGTGGGAGATGAGGACCAGCAACAGCACTCAGGGCTGGCACCTTTAGTGTAGGAGCAATCGCTGGACGTTCGCATTTCGGTGTTGAGCTCTGTCCAGATTGAGCAGGAGAGGCTGTGTACGTTGGAAGTTTTAGTAGCCTAAACAAGTTCAGAGCCCAAGTGTTTGTGGTTCGTTTTAGAGGTTACCAGTGGGAGATGAGGACCAGCATCAGCTTTCAGGGCTGGCACCTTTAGTGTAGGAGCAACCGCTGGATATGTTCGCCAATTTCCGGTGTTGAGCTCTGGCCAGATTGAGCAGGAGAGGCTAGTGTATGTTGGAAGTTTTAGTAGGCTAAACAAGTTCAGAGCCCAAGTGTTTGTGGTTCGTTTGAGAGGTTACCAGTGGGAGATGAGGACCATCAACAGCTTTTCAGGGCTGGCATCTTTAGTGTAGGAGCAATCGCTGGACTTTCGTAATTTCGGTGTTGAGCTCTGATGTCAATTAGCGAAAGGAAGCGATGACGCGTCTGGACCTTGAATGTATAAACAAGTTCAGAGCCCAAGTGTTTGTGGTTCGTTTTAGAGAGTTACCAGTGGGAGATGAGGACCAGCAACAGCTTTCAGGGCTGGCACCTTTAGTGTAGGAGCAATCGCTGGACGTTCGCAATTTCGGTGTTGAGCTCTGGCCAGATTGAGCAGGAGAGGCTGTGTACGTTGGAAGTTTTAGTAGGCTAAACAAGTTCAGAGCCAAGTGTTTGTGGTTCGTTTGAGAGGTTACTAGTGGGAGATGAGGACCAGCAAGAGCTTTCAGGGCTGGCACCTTTAGTGTAGGACCAATCGCTCGGACGTTCCCAATTTCGGTGTGAGCTCTGACGTGAATTAGCGAAAGGAAGCGATGATACGACTGGACCTTTGAGTGTCTAAACAAGTTCAGAGCCCAAGTGTTTGTGGTTCGTTTTAGAGGGTTACGAGTGGGAGATGAGGACCAGCAAGAGCTTTCAGGGCTGGCACCTTTAGTGTAGGAGCAATCGCTGGAACGTTCCCAATTTCGGTGTTGAGATCTGACGTGAATTACCGAAAGGAAGCGATGATACGTCTGGACCTTTGAGTGTCTAAACAAGTTCAGAGCCCAAGTGTTTGTGGTTCGTTTTAGAGGTTACCAGTGGGAGATGATGACCAGCAAGAGCTTTCAGGGCTGGCACCTTTAGTGTAGGAGCAATCGCTGGACGTTCGCAATTTCGGTGTTGAGCTCTGGCCAGATTGAGCAGGGGTGGCAGTGTACGTTGGAAGTTTTAGTAGCCTAAACAAGTTCAGAGCCCAAGAGTGTTTGTGGTTCGTTTTAGAGGTTACCTCTGGGTGATGAGGACCAGCAGCAGAATTCAGGGCTGGCACCTTTAGTGTAGGAGCAATCGCTGGACGTTCGCAATTTCGGGTGTTGAGCTCTGACGTGAATTAGCGAAAGGAAGCGATGATACGTCTGGACCTTTGAGTGTCTAAACAAGTTCAGAGCCCAAGTGTTTGTGGTTCGTTTTAGAGGTTACCAGTGGGAGATGAGGACCAGCAACAGCATTCAGGGCTGGTGCCTTTAGTGTAGGAGCAACCGCTGGACGTTCGCAATTTTCGGTGTTGAGCTTTGGCCAGATTGAGCAGGAGAGGCTGTGTACGTTGGAAGTTTTAGTAGGCTAAACAAGTTCAGAGCCCAAGTGTTTGTGCTTCGTTTGAGAGGTTACCAGTGGGAGATGAGGAACAGGAACAGCTTTCAGGGCTGGCACCTTTAGTGTAGGAGCAATCGCTGGACATTCGCAATTTCGGTGTTGAGCTCTGACGTGAATTAGCGAAAGAAAGCGATGATACGTCTGGACCTTTGAGTGTCTAAACAAGTTCAGAGGCCAAGTGTTTGTGGTTCGTTTTAGAGGTTACCAGTGGGGAGATGAGGACCAGCAAGAGCTTTCAGGGCTGGCACCTTTAGTGTAGGAGCAATCACTGGACGTTCGCAATTTCGGTGTTGAGCTCTGACGTGAATTAGCGAAAGGAAGCGATGATACGTCTGGACCTTTGAGTGTCTAGACAAGTTCAGAGCCCAAGTGTTTGTGGTTCTTTTTAGAGGGTTACCAGTGGGAGATGAGGACCAGCAAGAGCTTTCAGGGCTGGCACCTTTAGTGTAGGAGCAATCGCTGGAACGTTCGCAATTTCGGTGTTGAGCTCTGACGTGAATTAGCGAAAGGAAGTGATGATACGTCTGGACCTTTGAGTGTCTAAACAAGTTCAGAGGCCAAGTGTTTGTGGTTCGTTTGAGAGGTTACCAGTGGGAGATGTGGACACAGCAAGAGCTTTCAGGGGCCTGGCACCTTTAGTGTAGGAACAATCACTGGACGTTCGCAATTTCGGTGTTGAATTTTCTCCAGATTGAGCCAGGAGAGGCTGTGTACGTTGGAAGTTTTAGTAGGCTAAACAAGTTCAGAGCCCAAGTGTTTGTGGTCGTTTGAGAGGTTACCAGTGGGAGATGAGGACCCAGCAAGAGCTTTCAGGGCTCGCACCTTTAGCGTAGGAGCAATTGCTGGACGTTCGCAATTTCGGTGTTGAGCTCCTGGCCAGATTGAGCAGGAGAGGCTGTGTACGTTGGAAGTTTTAGTAGGCTAAACAAGTTCAGAGCCCAAGTGTTTGTGGTTCGTTTGAGAGGTTACCAGTGGGAGATGAGGACCAGGAAGAGCTTTCAGGGCTGGCACCTTTAGTGTAGGAGCAATCACTGGACGTTCGCAATTTCGGTGTTGAGCTCTGACGTGAATTAGCGAAAGGAAGCGATGATACGTCTGGACCTTTGAGTGTCTAGACAAGTTCAGAGCCCAAGTGTTTGTGGTTCTTTTTAGAGGTTACCAGTGGGAGATGAGGACCAGCAAGAGCTTTCAGGGCTGGCACCTTTAGTGTAGGAGCGCAATCGCTGCGATGTTCGCAATTTCGGTGTTGAGCTCTGACGTGAATTAGCGAAAAGAAAGCGATGATACGTCTGGACCTTTGAGTGTCTAAACAAGTTCAGAGGCCAAGTGTTTGTGGTTCGTTTTAGAGGTTACCAGTGGGAGATGAGGACCAGCAAGAGGTTTCAGGGCTGGCACCTTTAGTGTAGGAGCAATCGCTGGACGTTCACAATTTCGGTGTGTGAGCTCTGACGTGAATTAGCGAAAGGAAGCGATGATACGTTCTGGACTTTGAGTGTCTAGACAAGTTCAGAGCCCAAGTGTTTGTGGTTCTTTTTAGAGGTTACCAGTGGGAGATGAGGACCATCAAGAGCTTTCAGGGCTGGCACCTTTAGTGTAGGAGCAATCGCTGGATGTTCGCAATTTCGGTGTTGAGCTCTGACGTGAATTAGCGGAAAGGAAGGGATGATACGTCTGGACCTTTGAGTGTCTAAACAAGTTCAGAGGCCAAGTGTTTGTGGTTTGTTTGAGAGGTTACCAGTGGGAGATGTGGACCAGCAAGAGCTTTCAGGGCTGGCACCTTTAGTGTAGGACAATCACTGGACGTTCGCAATTTCGGTGTTGAATTTTCTCCAGATTGAGCAGGAGAGCCTGTGTACGTTGGAAGTTTTAGTAGAGCTAAACAAGTTCAGAGGCCAAGTGTTTGTGGTTCGTTTTAGAGGTTACCAGTGGGAGATGAGGACCAGCAAGAGCTTTCAGGGCTGGCACCTTTAGTGTAGGAGCAATCACTGGACGTTCGCAATTTCGGTGTGAGCTCTGACGTGAATTAGCGAAAGGAAGCGATGATACGTCTGGACCTTTGAGTGTCTAGAGCAAGTTCAGAGCCCAAGTGTTTGTGTTCTTTTTAGAGGTTACCAGTGGGAGATGAGGACCTGCAAGAGCTTCAGGGCTGGCACCTTTAGTGTAGGAGCAATCGCTGGACGTTCGCAATTTCGGTGTTGAGCTCTGACGTGAATTAGCGAAAGGAAGGGATGATACGTCTGGACCTTTGAGTGTCTAAACAAGTTCAGAGGCCAAGTGTTTGTGGTTCGTTTGAGAGGTTACCAGTGGGAGATGTGGACCAGCAAGAGCTTTCAGGGCTGGCACCTTTAGTGTAGGAACAATCACTGGACGTTCGCAATTTCGGTGTTGAATTTTCTCCAGATTGAGCAGGAGAGGCTGTGTACGTTGGAAGTTTTAGTAGGCTAAACAAGTTCAGAGCCAAGTGTTTGTGGTTCGTTTGAGAGGTTACCAGTGGGAGATGAGGACCAGCAAGAGCTTTCAGGGCTCGCACCTTAGCGTAGGAGCAATTGCTGGACGTTCGCAATTTCGGTGTTGAGCTCTGGCCCAGATTGAGCAGGAGAGGCTGTGTACGTTGGAAGTTTTAGTAGGCTAAACAAGTTCAGAGCCCAAGTGTTTGTGGTTCGTTTGAGAGGTTACCCAGTGGGAGATGAGGATCAGCAAGAGCTTTCAGGGCTGGCACCTTTAGTGTAGGAGCAATCGCTGGACGTTCACAATTTCGGTGTTGAGCTCTGGCCAGATTGAGCAGGAGAGGCAGTGTACGTTGGAAGTTTTAGAAGCCTAAACAAGTTCAGAGCCCAAGTGTTTGTGGTTCGTTTTAGAGGTGTACCAGTGGGAGATAAGGACCAGCAAGAGCTTTCAGGGCTGGCACCTTTAGTGTAGGAGCAATCGCTGGACGTTCACAATTTCGGTGTTGAGCTCTGGCCAGATTGAGCAGGAGAGGCAGTGTACGTTGGAAGTTTTAGAAGCCTAAACAATGTTCAGAGCCCAAGTGTTTGTGGTTCGTTTTAGAGGTTACCAGTAGGAGATAAGGACCAGCAACAGCATTCAGGGCTGGCACCTTTAGTGTAGGAGCAATCGCTGGACGTTCGCAATCTCGGTGTTGAGCTCTGACGTGAATTAGCGAAAGGAAGCGATGATACGTCTGGACCTTTGAGTGTCTAAACAAGTTCAGAGCCCAAGTGTTTGTGGTTCGTTTTAGACGTTACCAGTGGAGATGAGGACACAGCAACAGATACCAGGGCTGGCATCCTTAGCATAGGAGACATCGCTGGACGTTCGCAATTTCGGTGTTGTGCTCTGACGTGACTCAAGCGAAAGGGAAGCGATGATACGTCTGACCTTTGAGTGTCTAAACAAGTTCAGAGCCCAAGTGTTTGTGTTCGTTTGAGAGGTTACCACTGGGAGATGAGGACCAGCAAGAGCTTTCAGGGCTGGCACCTTTAGTGTAGGAGCAATCGCTGACGTTCGCAATTTCGGTGTTGAGCTCTGCCAGTTGAGCAGGAGAGGCTGTGTACGTTGGAAGTTTTAGTAGCCTAAACAAGTTCAGAGCCCAAGTGTTTGTGGTTCGTTTTAGAGGTTACCAGTGGGAGATGAGGATCAGCAAGAGCTTTCAGGGCTGGCACCTTTAGTGTAGGAGCAATCGCTGGACGTTCACAATTTCGGTGTTGAGCTTCTGGCCAGATTGAGCAGGAGAGGCAGTGTACGTTGGAAGTTTTAGAAGCCTAAACAAGTTCAGAGCCCAAGTGTTTGTGGTTCGTTTTAGAGGTAACCAGTAGGAGATAAGGACCAGCAACAGCATTCAGGGCTGGCACCTTTAGTGTAGGAGCAATCGCTGGACGTTCGCAATCTCGGTGTTGAGCTCTGACGTGAATTAGCGAAAGGAAGCGATGATACGTCTGGACCTTTGAGTGTCTAAACAAGTTCAGAGCCCAAGTGTTTGTAGTTTTTTTTAGACGTTACCAGTGGGAGATGAGGACCAGCCAACAGCTACCAGGGCTGGCATCCTTAGTATAGGAGACATCGCTGGACGTTCGCAATTTCGGTGCTGGAGCTCTGACGTGAATTAGCGAAAGGAAGCGATGATACGTCTGGACCTTTGAGTGTCTAAACAAGTTCAGAGCCGAAGTGTTTGTGGTTCGTTTTGAGAGTTTCCCAGTGGGAGATGAGGACCAGCAACAGCACTCAGGGCTGGCACCTTTAGTGTAGGAGCAATCGCTGGACGTTCGCAATTTCGGTGTTGAGCTCTGTCCAGATTGAGCAGGAGAGGCTGTGTACGTTGGAAGTTTTAGTAGCCTAAGCAAGTTCAGAGCCCAAGTGTTTGTGGTTCGTTTTAGAGGTTACCAGTGGGAGATGAGGACCAGCATCAGCTTTCAGGGCTGGCACCTTTAGTGTAGGAGCAACCGCTGGATGTTCGCAATTTCGGTGTTGAGCTCTGGCCAGATTGAGCAGGAAGAGGCTGTGTATGTTGGAAGTTTTAGTAGGCTAAACAAGTTCAGAGCCCAAGTGTTTGTGGTTCGTTTGAGAGGTTACCAGTGGGAGATGAGGACCATCAACAGCTTCAGGGCTGGCATCTTTAGTGTAGGAGCAATCGCTGGACTTTCGTAATTTCGGTGTTGAGCTCTGATGTCAATTAGCGAAAGGAAGCGATGACGCGTCTGGACCTTGAATGTATAAACAAGTTCAGAGCCCAAGTGTTTGTGGTTCGTTTTAGAGGTTACCAGTGGGAGATGAGGACCAGCAACAAGCTTTCAGGGCTGGCACCTTTAGTGTAGGAGCAATCGCTGGACGTTCGCAATTTCGGTGTTGAGCTCTGGCCAGATTGAGCAGGAGAGGCTGTGTACGTTGGAAGTTTTAGTAGCCTAAACAAGTTCAGAGCCCAAGTGTTTGTGGTTCGTTTGAGAGGTTACTAGTGGGAGATGAGGACCAGCAAGAGCTTTCAGGGCTGGCACCTTTAGTGTAGGAGCAATCGCTGGACGTTCGCAATTTCGGTGTTGAGCTCTGACCGTGAATTAGCGAAAGGAAGCGATGATACGACTGACCTTTGAGTGTCTAAACAAGTTCAGAGCCCAAGTGTTTGTGGTTCGTTTTAGAGGTTACCAGTGGGAGATGAGACCAGCAAGAGCTTTCAGGGCTGGCACCTTTAGTGTAGGAGCAATCGCTGGACGTTCCCAATTTCGGTGTTGAGATCTGACGTGAATTACCGAAAGGAAGCGATGATACGTCTGGACCTTTGAGTGTCTAAACAAGTTCAGAGCCCCAAGTGTTTGTGGTTCGTTTTAGAGGTTACCAGTGGGAGATGATGACCAGCAAGAGCTTTCAGGGCTGGCACCTTTAGTGTAGGAGCAATCGCTGGACGTTCGCAATTTCGGTGTTGAGCTCTGGCCAGATTGAGCAGGGGAGGCAGTGTACGTTGGAAGTTTTAGTAGCCTAAACAAGTTCAGAGCCCAAGTGTTTGTGGTTCGTTTTAGAGGTTACCTCTGGGTGATGAGGGACCAGCAACAGCATTCAGGGCTGGCACCTTTAGTGTAGAGCAATCGCTGGACGTTCGCAATTTCGGTGTTGAGCTCTGACGTGAATTAGCGAAAGAAGCGATGATACGTCTGGACCTTTGAGTGTCTAAACAAGTTCAGAGCCCAAGTGTTTGTGGTTCGTTTTAGAGGTTACCAGTGGGAGATGAGGACCAGCAACAGCATTCAGGGGGCTGGTGCCTTTAGTGTAGGAGCAATTGCTGGACGTTCGCAATTTCGGTGTTGAGCTCTGGCCAGATTGAGCAGGAGAGGCTGTGTACGTTGGAAGTTTTAGTAGGCTAAACAAGTTCAGAGCCCAAGTGTTGTGGTGTGTTCGTTTGAGAGGTTACCAGTGGGGAGATGAGGACCAGGAAGAGCTTTCAGGGCTGGCACCTTTAGTGTAGGAGCAATCACTGGACGTGTCGCAATTTCGGTGTTGAGCTCTGACGTGAATTAGCGAAAGGAAGCGATGATACTTCTGGACCTTTGAGTGTCTAGACAAGTTCAGAGCCCAAGTGTTTGTGGTTCTTTTTAGAGGTTACCAGTGGGAGATGAGGACCAGCAAGAGCTTTCAGGGCTGGCACCTTTAGTGTAGGGAGCAATCGCTGGATGTTCGCAATTTTCGGTGTTGAGCTCTGACGTGAATTAGCGAAAGAAAGCGATGATACGTCTGGACCTTTGAGTGTCTAAACAAGTTCAGAGGCCAAGTGTTTGTGGTTCGTTTTAGAGGTTACCAGTGGGAGATGAGGACCAGCAAGAGGTTTCAGGGCTGGCACCTTTAGTGTAGGAGCAATCGCTGGACGTTCACAAATTTCGGTGTTGAGCTCTGACGTGAATTAGCGAAAGGAAGCGATGATACGTCTGGACCTTGAGTGTCTAGACAAGTTCAGAGCCCAAGTGTTTGTGGTTCTTTTTAGAGGTTACCAGTGGGAGATGAGGACCAGCAAGAGCTTTCAGGGCTGGCACCTTTAGTGTAGGAGCAATCGCTGGATGTTCGCAATTTCGGTGTTGAGCTCTGACGTGAATTAGCGAAAGGAAGGGATGATACGTCTGGACCTTTGAGTGTCTAAACAAGTTCAGAGCCCAAGTGTTTGTGTTTGTTTGAGAGGTTACCAGTGGGAGATGTGGACCAGCAAGAGCTTTCAGGGCTGGCACCTTTAGTGTAGGAACAATCACTGGACGTTCGCAATTTCGGTGTTGAATTTTCTCCAGATTGAGCAGGAGAGCCTGTGTACGTTGGAAGTTTTAGTAGGCTAAACAAGTTCAGAGGCCAAGTGTTTCTGGTTCGTTTTAGAGGTTACCAGTGGGAGATGAGGACCAGCAAGAGCTTTCAGGGCTGGCACCTTTAGTGTAGGAGCAATCACTGGACGTTCGCAATTTCGGTGTTGAGCTCTGACGTGAATTAGCGAAAGGAAGCGATGATACGTCTGGACCTTTGAGTGTCTAGACAAGTTCAGAGCCCAAGTGTTTGTGGTTCTTTTTAGAGGTTACCAGTGGGAGATGAGGACCAGCAAGAGCTTTCAGGGCTGGCACCTTTAGTGTAGGAGCAATCGCTGGACGTTCACAATTTCGGTGTTGAGCTCTGGCCAGATTGAGCAGGAGAGGCAGTGTACGTTGGAAGTTTTAGAAGCCTAAACAAGTTCAGAGCCCAAGTGTTTGTGGTTCGTTTTAGAGGTTACCAGTAGGAGATAAGGACCAGCAACAGCATTCAGGGCTGGCACCTTTAGTGTAGGAGCAATCGCTGGACGTTCGCAATCTCGGTGTTGAGCTCTGACGTGAATTAGCGAAAGGAAGCGATGATACGTCTGGACCTTTGAGTGTCTAAACAAGTTCAGAGCCCAAGTGTTTGTGGTTCGTTTTAGACGTTACCAGTGGGAGATGAGGACCAGCAACAGATACCAGGGCTGGCATCCTTAGTATAGGAGACATCGCTGGACGTTCGCAATTTCGGTGTTGTGCTCTGACGTGACTAAGCGAAAGGAAGCGATGATACGTCTGGACCTTTGAGTGTCTAAACAAGTTCAGAGCCCAAGTGTTTGTGTTCGTTTGAGAGGTTACCACTGGGAGATGAGGACCAGCAAGAGCTTTCAGGGCTGGCACCTTTAGTGTAGGAGCAATCGCTGGACGTTCGCAATTTCGGTGTTGAGCTCTGGCCAGTTGAGCAGGAGAGGCTGTGTACGTTGGAAGTTTTAGTAGCCTAAACAAGTTCAGAGCCCAAGTGTTTGTGGTTCGTTTTAGAGGTTACCAGTGGGAGATGAGGACCATCAACAGCTTTCAGGGCTGGCATCTTTAGTGTAGGAGCAATCGCTGGACTTTCGTAATTTCGGTGTTGAGCTCTGATGTCAATTAGCGAAAGGAAGCGATGACGCGTCTGGACCTTGAATGTATAAACAAGTTCAGAGCCCAAGTGTTTGTGGTTCGTTTTAGAGGTTACCAGTGGGAGATGAGGACCAGCAACAGCTTTCAGGGCTGGCACCTTTAGTGTAGGAGCAATCGCTGGACGTTCGCAATTTCGGTGTTGAGCTCTGGCCAGATTGAGCAGGAGAGGCTGTGTACGTTGGAAGTTTTAGTAGCCTAAACAAGTTCAGAGCCCAAGTGTTTGTGGTTCATTTGAGAGGTTACTAGTGGGAGATGAGGACCAGCAAGAGCTTTCAGGGCTGGCACCTTTAGTGTAGGACCAATCGCTGGACGTTCCCAATTTCGGTGTTGAGCTCTGACGTGAATTAGCGAAAGGAAGCGATGATACGACTGGACCTTTGAGTGTCTAAACAAGTTCAGAGCCCAAGTGTTTGTGGTTCGTTTTAGAGGTTACCAGTGGGAGATGAGGACCAGCAAGAGCTTTCAGGGCTGGCACCTTTAGTGTAGGAGCAATCGCTGGACGTTCGCAATTTCGGTGTTGAGATCTGACGTGAATTACCGAAAGGAAGCGATGATACGTCTGGACCTTTGAGTGTCTAAACAAGTTCAGAGCCCAAGTGTTTGTGGTTCGTTTTAGAGGTTACCAGTGGGAGATGATGACCAGCAAGAGCTTTCAGGGCTGGCACCTTTAGTGTAGGAGCAATCGCTGGACGTTCGCAATTTCGGTGTTGAGCTCTGGCCAGATTGAGCAGGGGAGGCAGTGTACGTTGGAAGTTTTAGTAGCCTAAACAAGTTCAGAGCCCAAGTGTTTGTGGTTCGTTTTAGAGGTTACCTCTGGGTGATGTGGACCAGCAACAGCATTCAGGGCTGGCACCTTTAGTGTAGGAGCAATCGCTGGACGTTCGCAATTTCGGTGTTGAGCTCTGACGTGAATTAGCGAAAGGAAGCGATGATACGTCTGGACCTTTGAGTGTCTAAACAAGTTCAGAGCCCAAGTGTTTGTGGTTCGTTTGAGAGGTTACCAGTGGGAGATGAGGACCATCAACAGCTTTCAGGGCTGGCATCTTTAGTGTAGGAGCAATCGCTGGACTTTCGTAATTTCGGTGTTGAGCTCTGATGTCAATTAGCGAAAGGAAGCGATGACGCGTCTGGACCTTGAATGTATAAACAAGTTCAGAGCCCAAGTGTTTGTGGTTCGTTTTAGAGGTTACCAGTGGGAGATGAGGACCAGCAACAGCTTTCAGGGCTGGCACCTTTAGTGTAGGAGCAATCGCTGGACGTTCGCAATTTCGGTGTTGAGCTCTGGCCAGATTGAGCAGGAGAGGCTGTGTACGTTGGAAGTTTTAGTAGCCTAAACAAGTTCAGAGCCCAAGTGTTTGTGGTTCGTTTGAGAGGTTACTAGTGGGAGATGAGGACCAGCAAGAGCTTTCAGGGCTGGCACCTTTAGTGTAGGACCAATCGCTGGACGTTCCCAATTTCGGTGTTGAGCTCTGACGTGAATTAGCGAAAGGAAGCGATGATACGACTGGACCTTTGAGTGTCTAAACAAGTTCAGAGCCCAAGTGTTTGTGGTTCGTTTTAGAGGTTACCAGTGGGAGATGAGGACCAGCAAGAGCTTTCAGGGCTGGCACCTTTAGTGTAGGAGCAATCGCTGGACGTTCCCAATTTCGGTGTTGAGATCTGACGTGAATTACCGAAAGGAAGCGATGATACGTCTGGACCTTTGAGTGTCTAAACAAGTTCAGAGCCCAAGTGTTTGTGGTTCGTTTTAGAGGTTACCAGTGGGAGATGATGACCAGCAAGAGCTTTCAGGGCTGGCACCTTTAGTGTAGGAGCAATCGCTGGACGTTCGCAATTTCGGTGTTGAGCTCTGGCCAGATTGAGCAGGGGAGGCAGTGTACGTTGGAAGTTTTAGTAGCCTAAACAAGTTCAGAGCCCAAGTGTTTGTGGTTCGTTTTAGAGGTTACCTCTGGGTGATGAGGACCAGCAACAGCATTCAGGGCTGGCACCTTTAGTGTAGGAGCAATCGCTGGACGTTCGCAATTTCGGTGTTGAGCTCTGACGTGAATTAGCGAAAGGAAGCGATGATACGTCTGGACCTTTGAGTGTCTAAACAAGTTCAGAGCCCAAGTGTTTGTGGTTCGTTTTAGAGGTTACCAGTGGGAGATGAGGACCAGCAACAGCATTCAGGGCTGGTGCCTTTAGTGTAGGAGCAACCGCTGGACGTTCGCAATTTCGGTGTTGAGCTTTGGCCAGATTGAGCAGGAGAGGCTGTGTACGTTGGAAGTTTTAGTAGGCTAAACAAGTTCAGAGCCCAAGTGTTTGTGCTTCGTTTGAGAGGTTACCAGTGGGAGATGAGGAAGAGGAACAGCTTTCAGGGCTGGCACCTTTAGTGTAGGAGCAATCGCTGGACATTCGCAATTTCGGTGTTGAGCTCTGACGTGAATTAGCGAAAGAAAGCGATGATACGTCTGGACCTTTGAGTGTCTAGACAAGTTCAGAGCCCAAGTGTTTGTGGTTCGTTTTAGAGGTTACCAGTGGGAGATGAGGACCAGCAAGAGCTTTCAGGGCTGGCACCTTTAGTGTAGGAGCAATCACTGGACGTTCGCAATTTCGGTGTTGAGCTCTGACGTGAATTAGCGAAAGGAAGCGATGATACGTCTGGACCTTTGAGTGTCTAGACAAGTTCAGAGCCCAAGTGTTTGTGGTTCTTTTTAGAGGTTACCAGTGGGAGATGAGGACCAGCAAGAGCTTTCAGGGCTGGCACCTTTAGTGTAGGAGCAATCGCTGGACGTTCGCAATTTCGGTGTTGAGCTCTGACGTGAATTAGCGAAAGGAAGTGATGATACGTCTGGACCTTTGAGTGTCTAAACAAGTTCAGAGGCCAAGTGTTTGTGGTTCGTTTGAGAGGTTACCAGTGGGAGATGTGGACCAGCAAGAGCTTTCAGGGCTGGCACCTTTAGTGTAGGAACAATCACTGGACGTTCGCAATTTCGGTGTTGAATTTTCTCCAGATTGAGCAGGAGAGGCTGTGTACGTTGGAAGTTTTAGTAGGCTAAACAAGTTCAGAGCCCAAGTGTTTGTGGTTCGTTTGAGAGGTTACCAGTGGGAGATGAGGACCAGCAAGAGCTTTCAGGGCTGGCACCTTTAGCGTAGGAGCAATTGCTGGACGTTCGCAATTTCGGTGTTGAGCTCTGGCCAGATTGAGCAGGAGAGGCTGTGTACGTTGGAAGTTTTAGTAGGCTAAACAAGTTCAGAGCCCAAGTGTTTGTGGTTCGTTTGAGAGGTTACCAGTGGGAGATGAGGACCAGGAAGAGCTTTCAGGGCTGGCACCTTTAGTGTAGGAGCAATCACTGGACGTTCGCAATTTCGGTGTTGAGCTCTGACGTGTATTAGCGAAAGGAAGCGATGATACGTCTGGACCTTTGAGTGTCTAGACAAGTTCAGAGCCCAAGTGTTTGTGGTTCTTTTTAGAGGTTACCAGTGGGAGATGAGGACCAGCAAGAGCTTTCAGGGCTGGCACCTTTAGTGTAGGAGCAATCGCTGGATGTTCGCAATTTCGGTGTTGAGCTCTGACGTGAATTAGCGAAAGAAAGCGATGATACGTCTGGACCTTTGAGTGTCTAAACAAGTTCAGAGGCCAAGTGTTTGTGGTTCGTTTTAGAGGTTACCAGTGGGAGATGAGGACCAGCAAGAGGTTTCAGGGCTGGCACCTTTAGTGTAGGAGCAATCGCTGGACGTTCACAATTTCGGTGTTGAGCTCTGACGTGAATTAGCGAAAAGAAGCGATGATACGTCTGGACCTTTGAGTGTCTAGACAAGTTCAGAGCCCAAGTGTTTGTGGTTCTTTTTAGAGGTTACCAGTGGGAGATGAGGACCAGCAAGAGCTTTCAGGGCTGGCACCTTTAGTGTAGGAGCAATCGCTGGATGTTCGCAATTTCGGTGTTGAGCTCTGACGTGAATTAGCGAAAGGAAGGGATGATACGTCTGGACCTTTGAGTGTCTAAACAAGTTCAGAGCCCAAGTGTTTGTGGTTTGTTTGAGAGGTTACCAGTGGGAGATGTGGACCAGCAAGAGCTTTCAGGGCTGGCACCTTTAGTGTAGGAACAATCACTGGACGTTCGCAATTTCGGTGTTGAATTTTCTCCAGATTGAGCAGGAGAGCCTGTGTACGTTGGAAGTTTTAGTAGGCTAAACAAGTTCAGAGGCCAAGTGTTTGTGGTTCGTTTTAGAGGTTACCAGTGGGAGATGAGGACCAGCAAGAGCTTTCAGGGCTGGCACCTTTAGTGTAGGAGCAATCACTGGACGTTCGCAATTTCGGTGTTGAGCTCTGACGTGAATTAGCGAAAGGAAGCGATGATACGTCTGGACCTTTGAGTGTCTAGACAAGTTCAGAGCCCAAGTGTTTGTGGTTCTTTTTAGAGGTTACCAGTGGGAGATGAGGACCAGCAAGAGCTTTCAGGGCTGGCACCTTTAGTGTAGGAGCAATCGCTGGACGTTCACAATTTCGGTGTTGAGCTCTGGCCAGATTGAGCAGGAGAGGCAGTGTACGTTGGAAGTTTTAGTAGCCTAAACAAGTTCAGAGCCCAAGTGTTTGTGGTTCGTTTTAGAGGTTACCAGTGGGAGATGAGGATCAGCAAGAGCTTTCAGGGCTGGCACCTTTAGTGTAGGAGCAATCGCTGGACGTTCACAATTTCGGTGTTGAGCTCTGGCCAGATTGAGCAGGAGAGGCAGTGTACGTTGGAAGTTTTAGAAGCCTAAACAAGTTCAGAGCCCAAGTGTTTGTGGTTCGTTTTAGAGGTAACCAGTAGGAGATAAGGACCAGCAACAGCATTCAGGGCTGGCACCTTTAGTGTAGGAGCAATCGCTGGACGTTCGCAATCTCGGTGTTGAGCTCTGACGTGAATTAGCGAAAGGAAGCGATGATACGTCTGGACCTTTGAGTGTCTAAACAAGTTCAGAGCCCAAGTGTTTGTAGTTTTTTTTAGACGTTACCAGTGGGAGATGAGGACCAGCAACAGCTACCAGGGCTGGCATCCTTAGTATAGGAGACATCGCTGGACGTTCGCAATTTCGGTGCTGAGCTCTGACGTGAATTAGCGAAAGGAAGCGATGATACGTCTGGACCTTTGAGTGTCTAAACAAGTTCAGAGCCGAAGTGTTTGTGGTTCGTTTGAGAGTTTCCCAGTGGGAGATGAGGACCAGCAAGAGCTTTCAGGGCTGGCACCTTTAGTGTAGGAGCAATCGCTGGACGTTCGCAATTTCGGTGTTGAGCTCTGTCCAGATTGAGCAGGAGAAGCTGTGTACGTTGGAAGTTTTAGTAGCCTAAGCAAGTTCAGAGCCCAAGTGTTTGTGGTTCGTTTTAGAGGTTACCAGTGGGAGATGAGGACCAGCATCAGCTTTCAGGGCTGGCACCTTTAGTGTAGGAGCAACCGCTGGATGTTCGCAATTTCGGTGTTGAGCTCTGGCCAGATTGAGCAGGAGAGGCTGTGTATGTTGGAAGTTTTAGTAGGCTAAACAAGTTCAGAGCCCAAGTGTTTGTGGTTCGTTTGAGAGGTTACCAGTGGGAGATGAGGACCATCAACAGCTTTCAGGGCTGGCATCTTTAGTGTAGGAGCAATCGCTGGACTTTCGTAATTTCGGTGTTGAGCTCTGATGTCAATTAGCGAAAGGAAGCGATGACGCGTCTGGACCTTGAATGTATAAACAAGTTCAGAGCCCAAGTGTTTGTGGTTCGTTTTAGAGGTTACCAGTGGGAGATGAGGACCAGCAACAGCTTTCAGGGCTGGCACCTTTAGTGTAGGAGCAATCGCTGGACGTTCGCAATTTCGGTGTTGAGCTCTGGCCAGATTGAGCAGGAGAGGCTGTGTACGTTGGAAGTTTTAGTAGCCTAAACAAGTTCAGAGCCCAAGTGTTTGTGGTTCGTTTGAGAGGTTACTAGTGGGAGATGAGGACCAGCAAGAGCTTTCAGGGCTGGCACCTTTAGTGTAGGACCAATCGCTGGACGTTCCCAATTTCGGTGTTGAGCTCTGACGTGAATTAGCGAAAGGAAGCGATGATACGACTGGACCTTTGAGTGTCTAAACAAGTTCAGAGCCCAAGTGTTTGTGGTTCGTTTTAGAGGTTACCAGTGGGAGATGAGGACCAGCAAGAGCTTTCAGGGCTGGCACCTTTAGTGTAGGAGCAATCGCTGGACGTTCCCAATTTCGGTGTTGAGATCTGACGTGAATTACCGAAAGGAAGCGATGATACGTCTGGACCTTTGAGTGTCTAAACAAGTTCAGAGCCCAAGTGTTTGTGGTTCGTTTTAGAGGTTACCAGTGGGAGATGATGACCAGCAAGAGCTTTCAGGGCTGGCACCTTTAGTGTAGGAGCAATCGCTGGACGTTCGCAATTTCGGTGTTGAGCTCTGGCCAGATTGAGCAGGGGAGGCAGTGTACGTTGGAAGTTTTAGTAGCCTAAACAAGTTCAGAGCCCAAGTGTTTGTGGTTCGTTTTAGAGGTTACCTCTGGGTGATGAGGACCAGCAACAGCATTCAGGGCTGGCACCTTTAGTGTAGGAGCAATCGCTGGACGTTCGCAATTTCGGTGTTGAGCTCTGACGTGAATTAGCGAAAGGAAGCGATGATACGTCTGGACCTTTGAGTGTCTAAACAAGTTCAGAGCCCAAGTGTTTGTGGTTCGTTTTAGAGGTTACCAGTGGGAGATGAGGACCAGCAACAGCATTCAGGGCTGGCACCTTTAGTGTAGGAGCAACCGCTGGACGTTCGCAATTTCGGTGTTGAGCTTTGGCCAGATTGAGCAGGAGAGGCTGTGTACGTTGGAAGTTTTAGTAGGCTAAACAAGTTCAGAGCCCAAGTGTTTGTGCTTCGTTTGAGAGGTTACCAGTGGGAGATGAGGAACAGGAACAGCTTTCAGGGCTGGCACCTTTAGTGTAGGAGCAATCGCTGGACATTCGCAATTTCGGTGTTGAGCTCTGACGTGAATTAGCGAAAGAAAGCGATGATACGTCTGGACCTTTGAGTGTCTAGACAAGTTCAGAGCCCAAGTGTTTGTGGTTCGTTTTAGAGGTTACCAGTGGGAGATGAGGACCAGCAAGAGCTTTCAGGGCTGGCACCTTTAGTGTAGGAGCAATCACTGGACGTTCGCAATTTCGGTGTTGAGCTCTGACGTGAATTAGCGAAAGGAAGCGATGATACGTCTGGACCTTTGAGTGTCTAGACAAGTTCAGAGCCCAAGTGTTTGTGGTTCTTTTTAGAGGTTACCAGTGGGAGATGAGGACCAGCAAGAGCTTTCAGGGCTGGCACCTTTAGTGTAGGAGCAATCGCTGGACGTTCGCAATTTCGGTGTTGAGCTCTGACGTGAATTAGCGAAAGGAAGTGATGATACGTCTGGACCTTTGAGTGTCTAAACAAGTTCAGAGGCCAAGTGTTTGTGGTTCGTTTGAGAGGTTACCAGTGGGAGATGTGGACCAGCAAGAGCTTTCAGGGCTGGCACCTTTAGTGTAGGAACAATCACTGGACGTTCGCAATTTCGGTGTTGAATTTTCTCCAGATTGAGCAGGAGAGGCTGTGTACGTTGGAAGTTTTAGTAGGCTAAACAAGTTCAGAGCCCAAGTGTTTGTGGTTCGTTTGAGAGGTTACCAGTGGGAGATGAGGACCAGCAAGAGCTTTCAGGGCTCGCACCTTTAGCGTAGGAGCAATTGCTGGACGTTCGCAATTTCGGTGTTGAGCTCTGGCCAGATTGAGCAGGAGAGGCTGTGTACGTTGGAAGTTTTAGTAGGCTAAACAAGTTCAGAGCCCAAGTGTTTGTGGTTCGTTTGAGAGGTTACCAGTGGGAGATGAGGACCAGGAAGAGCTTTCAGGGCTGGCACCTTTAGTGTAGGAGCAATCACTGGACGTTCGCAATTTCGGTGTTGAGCTCTGACGTGAATTAGCGAAAGGAAGCGATGATACGTCTGGACCTTTGAGTGTCTAGACAAGTTCAGAGCCCAAGTGTTTGTGGTTCTTTTTAGAGGTTACCAGTGGGAGATGAGGACCAGCAAGAGCTTTCAGGGCTGGCACCTTTAGTGTAGGAGCAATCGCTGGATGTTCGCAATTTCGGTGTTGAGCTCTGACGTGAATTAGCGAAAGAAAGCGATGATACGTCTGGACCTTTGAGTGTCTAAACAAGTTCAGAGGCCAAGTGTTTGTGGTTCGTTTGAGAGGTTACCAGTGGGAGATGAGGACCAGCAAGAGGTTTCAGGGCTGGCACCTTTAGTGTAGGAGCAATCGCTGGACGTTCACAATTTCGGTGTTGAGCTCTGACGTGAATTAGCGAAAGGAAGCGATGATACGTCTGGACCTTTGAGTGTCTAGACAAGTTCAGAGCCCAAGTGTTTGTGGTTCTTTTTAGAGGTTACCAGTGGGAGATGAGGTCCAGCAAGAGCTTTCAGGGCTGGCACCTTTAGTGTAGGAGCAATCGCTGGATGTTCGCAATTTCGGTGTTGAGCTCTGACGTGAATTAGCGAAAGGAAGGGATGATACGTCTGGACCTTTGAGTGTCTAAACAAGTTCAGAGCCCAAGTGTTTGTGGTTTGTTTGAGAGGTTACCAGTGGGAGATGTGGACCAGCAAGAGCTTTCAGGGCTGGCACCTTTAGTGTAGGAACAATCACTGGACGTTCGCAATTTCGGTGTTGAATTTTCTCCAGATTGAGCAGGAGAGCCTGTGTACGTTGGAAGTTTTAGTAGGCTAAACAAGTTCAGAGGCCAAGTGTTTGTGGTTCGTTTTAGAGGTTACCAGTGGGAGATGAGGACCAGCAAGAGCTTTCAGGGCTGGCACCTTTAGTGTAGGAGCAATCACTGGACGTTCGCAATTTCGGTGTTGAGCTCTGACGTGAATTAGCGAAAGGAAGCGATGATATGTCTGGACCTTTGAGTGTCTAGACAAGTTCAGAGCCCAAGTGTTTGTGGTTCTTTTTAGAGGTTACCAGTGGGAGATGAGGACCAGCAAGAGCTTTCAGGGCTGGCACCTTTAGTGTAGGAGCAATCGCTGGACGTTCGCAATTTCGGTGTTGAGCTCTGACGTGAATTAGCGAAAGGAAGGGATGATACGTCTGGACCTTTGAGTGTCTAAACAAGTTCAGAGGCCAAGTGTTTGTGGTTCGTTTGAGAGGTTACCAGTGGGAGATGTGGACCAGCAAGAGCTTTCAGGGCTGGCACCTTTAGTGTAGGAACAATCACTGGACGTTCGCAATTTCGGTGTTGAATTTTCTCCAGATTGAGCAGGAGAGGCTGTGTACGTTGGAAGTTTTAGTAGGCTAAACAAGTTCAGAGCCCAAGTGTTTGTGGTTCGTTTGAGAGGTTACCAGTGGGAGATGAGGACCAGCAAGAGCTTTCAGGGCTCGCACCTTTAGCGTAGGAGCAATTGCTGGACGTTCGCAATTTCGGTGTTGAGCTCTGGCCAGATTGAGCAGGAGAGGCTGTGTACGTTGGAAGTTTTAGTAGGCTAAACAAGTTCAGAGCCCAAGTGTTTGTGGTTCGTTTGAGAGGTTACCAGTGGGAGATGAGGACCATCAAGGGCTTTCAGGGCTGGCACCTTTAGTGTAAGAGCAATCGCTGTACATTCGCAATTTCGGTGTTGAGCTCTGGCCAGATTGAGCAGGAGAGGCTGTGTACGTTGGAAGTTTTAGTAGGCTAAACAAGTTCAGAGCCCAAGTGTTTGTGGTTCGTTTTAGAGGTTACCAGTGGGAGATGAGGACCAGCAACAGCATTCAGGGCTGGCACCTTTAGTGTAGGAGCAACCGCTGGACGTTCGCAATTTCGGTGTTGAGCTTTGGCCAGATTGAGCAGGAGAGGCTGTGTACGTTGGAAGTTTTAGTAGGCTAAACAAGTTCAGAGCCCAAGTGTTTGTGCTTCGTTTGAGAGGTTACCAGTGGGAGATGAGGAACAGGAACAGCTTTCAGGGCTGGCACCTTTAGTGTAGGAGCAATCGCTGGACATTCGCAATTTCGGTGTTGAGCTCTGACGTGAATTAGCGAAAGAAAGCGATGATACGTCTGGACCTTTCAGTGTCTAGACAAGTTCAGAGCCCAAGTGTTTGTGATTCGTTTTAGAGGTTACCAGTGGGAGATGAGGACCAGCAAGAGCTTTCAGGGCTGGCACCTTTAGTGTAGGAGCAATCACTGGACGTTCGCAATTTCGGTGTTGAGCTCTGACGTGAATTAGCGAAAGGAAGCGATGATACGTCTGGACCTTTGAGTGTCTAGACAAGTTCAGAGCCCAAGTGTTTGTGGTTCTTTTTAGAGGTTACCAGTGGGAGATGAGGACCAGCAAGAGCTTTCAGGGCTGGCACCTTTAGTGTAGGAGCAATCGCTGGACGTTCGCAATTTCGGTGTTGAGCTCTGACGTGAATTAGCGAAAGGAAGTGATGATACGTCTGGACCTTTGAGTGTCTAAACAAGTTCAGAGGCCAAGTGTTTGTGGTTCGTTTGAGAGGTTACCAGTGGGAGATGTGGACCAGCAAGAGCTTTCAGGGCTGGCACCTTTAGTGTAGGAACAATCACTGGACGTTCGCAATTTCGGTGTTGAATTTTCTCCAGATTGAGCAGGAGAGGCTGTGTACGTTGGAAGTTTTAGTAGGCTAAACAAGTTCAGAGCCCAAGTGTTTGTGGTTCGTTTTAGAGGTTACCAGTGGGAGATGAGGACCAGCAAGAGCTTTCAGGGCTCGCACCTTTAGCGTAGGAGCAATTGCTGGACGTTCGCAATTTCGGTGTTGAGCTCTGGCCAGATTGAGCAGGAGAGGCTGTGTACGTTGGAAGTTTTAGTAGGCTAAACAAGTTCAGAGCCCAAGTGTTTGTGGTTCGTTTGAGAGGTTACCAGTGGGAGATGAGGACCAGGAAGAGCTTTCAGGGCTGGCACCTTTAGTGTAGGAGCAATCACTGGACGTTCGCAATTTCGGTGTTGAGCTCTGACGTGAATTAGCGAAAGGAAGCGATGATACGTCTGGACCTTTGAGTGTCTAGACAAGTTCAGAGCCCAAGTGTTTGTGGTTCTTTTTAGAGGTTACCAGTGGGAGATGAGGACCAGCAAGAGCTTTCAGGGCTGGCACCTTTAGTGTAGGAGCAATCGCTGGATGTTCGCAATTTCGGTGTTGAGCTCTGACGTGAATTAGCGAAAGAAAGCGATGATACGTCTGGACCTTTGAGTGTCTAAACAAGTTCAGAGGCCAAGTGTTTGTGGTTCGTTTTAGAGGTTACCAGTGGGAGATGAGGACCAGCAAGAGGTTTCAGGGCTGGCACCTTTAGTGTAGGAACAATCACTGGACGTTCGCAATTTCGGTGTTGAATTTTCTCCAGATTGAGCAGGAGAGGCTGTGTACGTTGGAAGTTTTAGTAGGCTAAACAAGTTCAGAGCCCAAGTGTTTGTGGTTCGTTTGAGAGGTTACCAGTGGGAGATGAGGACCAGCAAGAGCTTTCAGGGCTCGCACCTTTAGCGTAGGAGCAATTGCTGGACGTTCGCAATTTCGGTGTTGAGCTCTGGCAGATTGAGCAGGAGAGGCTGTGTACGTTGGAAGTTTTAGTAGGCTAAACAAGTTCAGAGCCCAAGTGTTTGTGGTTCGTTTGAGAGGTTACCAGTGGGAGATGAGGACCATCAAGGGCTTTCAGGGCTGGCACCTTTAGTGTAAGAGCAATCGCTGTACATTCGCAACTTCGGTGTTGAGCTCTGGCCAGATTGAGCAGGAGAGGCTGTGTACGTTGGAAGTTTTAGTAGCCTAAACAAGTTCAGAGCCCAAGTGTTTGTGGTTCGTTTTAGAGGTTACCAGTGGGAGATGAGGATCAGCAAGAGCTTTCACGGGCTGGCACCTTTAGTGTAGGAGCAATCGCTGGACGTTCACAATTTCGGTGTTGAGCTCTGGCCAGATTGAGCAGGAGAGGCAGTGTACGTTGGAAGTTTTAGAAGCCTAAACAAGTTCAGAGCCCAAGTGTTTGTGGTTCGTTTTAGAGGTTACCAGTAGGAGATAAGGACCAGCAACAGCATTCAGGGCTGGCACCTTTAGTGTAGGAGCAATCGCTGGACGTTCGCAATTTCGGTGTTGAGCTCTGACGTGAATTAGCGAAAGGAAGCGATGATACGTCTGGACCTTTGAGTGTCTAAACAAGTTCAGAGCCCAAGTGTTTGTGGTTCGTTTGAGAGGTTCCCAGTGGGAGATGAGGACCAGCAAGAGCTTTCAGGGCTGGCACCTTTAGTGTAGGAGCAATCGCTGGACGTTCACAATTTCGGTGCTGAGCTCTGACGTGAATTAGCGAAAGGAAGCGATGATACGTCTGGACCTTTGAGTGTCTAAACAAGTTCAGAGCCCAAGTGTTTGTGGTTCGTTTGAGAGGTTCCCAGTGGGAGATGAGGACCAGCAACAGCACTCAGGGCTGGCACCTTTAGTGTAGGAGCAATCGCTGGACGTTCGCAATTTCGGTGTTGAGCTCTGTCCAGATTGAGCAGGAGAGGCTGTGTACGTTGGAAGTTTTAGTAGGCTAAACAAGTTCAGAGCCCAAGTGTTTGTGGTTCGTTTTAGAGGTTACCAGTGGGAGATGAGGACCAGCAACAGCTTTCAGGGCTGGCACCTTTAGTGTAGGAGCAATCGCTGGACGTTCGCAATTTCGGTGTTGAGCTCTGACGTGAATTAGCGAAAGAAAGCGATGATACGTCTGGACCTTTGAGTGTCTAAACAAGTTCAGAGGCCAAGTGTTTGTGGTTCGTTTTAGAGGTTACCAGTGGGAGATGAGGACCAGCAAGAGCTTTCAGGGCTGGCACCTTTAGTGTAGGAGCAATCGCTGGACGTTCGCAATTTCGGTGTTGAGCTCTGGCCAGATTGAGCACGAGAGGCTGTGTACGTTGGAAGTTTTAGTAGGCTAAACAAGTTCAGAGCCCAAGTGTTTGTGGTTCGTTTTAGAGGTTACCAGTGGGAGATGAGGACCAGCATCAGCTTTCAGGGCTGGCACCTTTAGTGTAGGAGCAACCGCTGGATGTTCGCAATTTCGGTGTTGAGCTCTGGCCAGATTGAGCAGGAGAGGGAGTGTACGTTGGAAGTTTTAGTAGGCTAAACAAGTTCAGAGGCCAAGTGTTTGTGGTTCGTTTGAGAGGTTACCAGTGGGAGATGAGGACCAGCAAGAGCTTTCAGGGCTGGCACCTTTAGTGTAGGAGCAATCGCTGGACGTTCGCAATTTCGGTGTTGAGCTCTGATGTCAATTAGCGAAAGGAAGCGATGACGCGTCTGGACCTTGAATGTATAAACAAGTTCAGAGCCCAAGTGTTTGTGGTTCGTTTTAGAGGTTACCAGTGGGAGATGAGGACCAGCAACAGCTTTCAGGGCTGGCACCTTTAGTGTAGGAGCAATCGCTGGACGTTCGCAATTTCGGTGTTGAGCTCTGGCCAGATTGAGCAGGAAGGCTGTGTACGTTGGAAGTTTTAGTAGGCTAAACAAGTTCAGAGCCCAAGTGTTTGTGGTTCGTTTGAGAGGTTACTAGTGGGAGATGAGGACCAGCAAGAGCTTTCAGGGCTGGCACCTTTAGTGTAGGACCAATCGCTGGACGTTCGCAATTTCGGTGCTGAGCTCTGACGTGAATTAGCGAAAGGAAGCGATGATACGACTGGACCTTTGAGTGTCTAAACAAGTTCAGAGCCCAAGTGTTTGTGGTTCGTTTTAGAGGTTCCCAGTGGGAGATGAGGACCAGCAAGAGCTTTCAGGGCTGGCACCTTTAGTGTAGGAGCAATCGCTGGACGTTCCCAATTTCGGTGTTGAGATCTGACGTGAATTACCGAAAGGAAGCGATGATACGTCTGGACCTTTGAGTGTCTAAACAAGTTCAGAGCCCAAGTGTTTGTGGTTCGTTTTAGAGGTTACCAGTGGGAGATGATGGCCAGCAAGAGCTTTCAGGGCTGGCACCTTTAGTGTAGGAGCAATCGCTGGACGTTCGCAATTTCGGTGTTGAGCTCTGGCCAGATTGAGCAGGGGAGGCAGTGTACGTTGGAAGTTTTAGTAGCCTAAACAAGTTCAGAGCGCAAGTGTTTGTCGTTCGTTTTAGAGGTTACCTCTGGGTGATGAGGACCAGCAACAGAATTCAGGGCTGGCACCTTTAGTGTAGGAGCAATCGCTGGACGTTCGCAATTTCGGTGTTGAGCTCTGACGTGAATTAGCGAAAGGAAGCGATGATACGTCTGGACCTTTGAGTGTCGAAACAAGTTCAGAGCCCAAGTGTTTGTGGTTCGTTTTAGAGGTTACCAGTGGGAGATGAGGACCAGCAACAGCATTCAGGGCTGGCGCCTTTAGTGTAGGAGCAACCGCTGGACGTTCGCAATTTCGGGTGTTGAGCTCTGGCCAGATTGAGCAGGAGAGGCTGTGTACGTTGGAAGTTTTAGTAGGCTAAACAAGTTCAGAGCCCAAGTGTTTGTGCTTCGTTTGAGAGGTTACCAGTGGGAGATGAGGAACAGGAACAGCTTTCAGGGCTGGCACCTTTAGTGTAGGAGCAATCGCTGGACATTCGCAATTTCGGTGTTGAGCTCTGAGAGCTCTGAGATAATTAGCGAAAGAAAGCGATGATACGTCTGGACCTTTGAGTGTCTAAACAAGTTCAGAGGCCAAGTGTTTGTGGTTCGTTTTAGAGGTTACCAGTGGGAGATGAGGACCAGCAAGAGCTTTCAGGGCTGGCACCTTTAGTGTAGGAGCAATCACTGGACGTTCGCAATTTCGGTGTTGAGCTCTGACGTGAATTAGCGAAAGGAAGCGATGATACGTCTGGACCTTTGAGTGTCTAGACAAGTTCAGAGCCCAAGTGTTTGTGGTTCTTTTTAGAGGTTACCAGTGGGAGATGAGGACCAGCAAGAGCTTTCAGGGCTGGCACCTTTAGTGTAGGAGCAATCGCTGGACGTTCGCAATTTCGGTGTTGAGCTCTGACGTGAATTAGCGAAAGGAAGTGATGATACGTCTGGACCTTTGAGTGTCTAAACAAGTTCAGAGGCCAAGTGTTTGTGGTTCGTTTGAGAGGTTACCAGTGGGAGATGTGGACCAGCAAGAGCTTTCAGGGCTGGCACCTTTAGTGTAGGAACAATCACTGGACGTTCGCAATTTCGGTGTTGAATTTTCTCCAGATTGAGCAGGAGAGGCTGTGTACGTTGGAAGTTTTAGTAGGCTAAACAAGTTCAGAGCCCAAGTGTTTGTGGTTCGTTTGAGAGGTTACCAGTGGGAGATGAGGACCAGCAAGAGCTTTCAGGGCTGGCACCTTTAGCGTAGGAGCAATTGCTGGACGTTCGCAATTTCGGTGTTGAGCTCTGGCCAGATTGAGCAGGAGAGGCTGTGTACGTTGGAAGTTTTAGTAGGCTAAACAAGTTCAGAGCCCAAGTGTTTGTGGTTCGTTTGAGAGGTTACCAGTGGGAGATGAGGACCAGGAAGAGCTTTCAGGGCTGGCACCTTTAGTGTAGGAGCAATCACTGGACGTTCGCAATTTCGGTGTTGAGCTCTGACGTGAATTAGCGAAAGGAAGCGATGATACGTCTGGACCTTTGAGTGTCTAGACAAGTTCAGAGCCCAAGTGTTTGTGGTTCTTTTTAGAGGTTACCAGTGGGAGATGAGGACCAGCAAGAGCTTTCAGGGCTGGCACCTTTAGTGTAGGAGCAATCGCTGGATGTTCGCAATTTCGGTGTTGAGCTCTGACGTGAATTAGCGAAAGAAAGCGATGATACGTCTGGACCTTTGAGTGTCTAAACAAGTTCAGAGGCCAAGTGTTTGTGGTTCGTTTTAGAGGTTACCAGTGGGAGATGAGGACCAGCAAGAGGTTTCAGGGCTGGCACCTTTAGTGTAGGAGCAATCGCTGGACGTTCACAATTTCGGTGTTGAGCTCTGACGTGAATTAGCGAAAGGAAGCGATGATACGTCTGGACCTTTGAGTGTCTAGACAAGTTCAGAGCCCAAGTGTTTGTGGTTCTTTTTAGAGGTTACCAGTGGGAGATGAGGACCATCAAGAGCTTTCAGGGCTGGCACCTTTAGTGTAGGAGCAATCGCTGGATGTTCGCAATTTCGGTGTTGAGCTCTGACGTGAATTAGCGAAAGGAAGCGATGATACGTCTGGACCTTTGAGTGTCTAAACAAGTTCAGAGCCCAAGTGTTTGTGGTTTGTTTGAGAGGTTACCAGTGGGAGATGTGGACCAGCAAGAGCTTTCAGGGCTGGCACCTTTAGTGTAGGAACAATCACTGGACGTTCGCAATTTCGGTGTTGAATTTTCTCCAGATTGAGCAGGAGAGCCTGTGTACGTTGGAAGTTTTAGTAGGCTAAACAAGTTCAGAGGCCAAGTGTTTGTGGTTCGTTTTAGAGGTTACCAGTGGGAGATGAGGACCAGCAAGAGCTTTCAGGGCTGGCACCTTTAGTGTAGGAGCAATCACTGGACGTTCGCAATTTCGGTGTTGAGCTCTGACGTGAATTAGCGAAAGGAAGCGATGATACGTCTGGACCTTTGAGTGTCTAGACAAGTTCAGAGCCCAAGTGTTTGTGGTTCTTTTTAGAGGTTACCAGTGGGAGATGAGGACCAGCAAGAGCTTTCAGGGCTGGCACCTTTAGTGTAGGAGCAATCGCCGGACGTTCGCAATTTCGGTGTTGAGCTCTGACGTGAATTAGCGAAAGGAAGGGATGATACGTCTGGACCTTTGAGTGTCTAAACAAGTTCAGAGGCCAAGTGTTTGTGGTTCGTTTGAGAGGTTACCAGTGGGAGATGTGGACCAGCAAGAGCTTTCAGGGCTGGCACCTTTAGTGTAGGAACAATCACTGGACGTTCGCAATTTCGGTGTTGAATTTTCTCCCAGATTGAGCAGGAGAGGCTGTGTACGTTGGAAGTTTTAGTAGGCTAAACAAGTTCAGAGCCCAAGTGTTTGTGGTTCGTTTGAGAGGTTACCAGTGGGAGATGAGGACCAGCAAGAGCTTTCAGGGCTCGCACCTTTAGCGTAGGAGCAATTGCTGGACGTTCGCAATTTCGGTGTTGAGCTCTGGCCAGATTGAGCAGGAGAGGCTGTGTACGTTGGAAGTTTTAGTAGGCTAAACAAGTTCAGAGCCCAAGTGTTTGTGGTTCATTTGAGAGGTTACCAGTGGGAGATGAGGACCATCAAGGGCTTTCAGGGCTGGCACCTTTAGTGTAAGAGCAATCGCTGGACATTCGCAATTTCGGTGTTGAGCTCTGGCCAGATTGAGCAGGAGAGGCTGTGTACGTTGGAAGTTTTAGTAGCCTAAACAAGTTCAGAGCCAAGTGTTTGTGGTTCGTTTTAGAGGTTACCAGTGGGAGATGAGGACCAGCAAGAGCTTTCAGGGCTGGCACCTTTAGTGTAGGAGCAATCGCTGGACGTTCACAATTTCGGTGTTGAGCTCTGGCCAGATTGAGCAGGAGAGGCAGTGTACGTTGGAAGTTTTAGAAGCCTAAACAAGTTCAGAGCCAAGTGTTTGTGGTTCGTTTTAGAGGTTACCAGTAGGAGATAAGGACCAGCAACAGCATTCAGGGCTGGCACCTTTAGTGTAGGAGCAATCGCTGGACGTTCGCAATCTCGGTGTTGAGCTCTGACGTGAATTAGCGAAAGGAAGCGATGATACGTCTGGACCTTTGAGTGTCTAAACAAGTCAGAGCCCAAGTGTTTGTTGTTCGTTTTAGAGGTTACCAGTGGGAGATGAGGACCAGCAACAGATACCAGGGCTGGCATCCTTAGTATAGGAGACATCGCTGGACGTTCGCAATTTCGGTGTTGTGCTCTGACGTGAATAAGCGAAAGGAAGCGATGATACGTCTGGACCTTTGAGTGTCTAAACAAGTTCAGAGCCCAAGTGTTTGTGTTCGTTTGAGAGGTTACCACTGGGAGATGAGGACCAGCAAGAGCTTTCAGGGCTGGCACCTTTAGTGTAGGAGCAATCGCTGGACGTTCGCAATTTCGGTGTTGAGCTCTGGCCAGTTGAGCAGGAGAGGCTGTGTACGTTGGAAGTTTTAGTAGCCTAAACAAGTTCAGAGCCCAAGTGTTTGTGGTTCGTTTTAGAGGTTACCAGTGGGAGATGAGGATCAGCAAGAGCTTTCAGGGCTGGCACCTTTAGTGTAGGAGCAATCGCTGGACGTTCACAATTTCGGTGTTGAGCTCTGGCCAGATTGAGCAGGAGAGGCAGTGTACGTTGGAAGTTTTAGAAGCCTAAACAAGTTCAGAGCCCAAGTGTTTGTGGTTCGTTTTAGAGGTAACCAGTAGGAGATAAGGACCAGCAACAGCATTCAGGGCTGGCACCTTTAGTGTAGGAGCAATCGCTGGACGTTCGCAATCTCGGTGTTGAGCTCTGACGTGAATTAGCGAAAGGAAGCGATGATACGTCTGGACCTTTAAGTGTCTAAACAAGTTCAGAGCCCAAGTGTTTGTAGTTTTTTCTAGACGTTACCAGTGGGAGATGAGGACCAGCAACAGCTACCAGGGCTGGCATCCTTAGTATAGGAGACATCGCTGGACGTTCGCAATTTCGGTGCTGAGCTCTGACGTGAAATTAGCGAAAGGAAGCGATGATACGTCTGGACCTTTGAGTGTCTAAACAAGTTCAGAGCCGAAGTGTTTGTGGTTCGTTTGAGAGTTTCCCAGTGGGAGATGAGGACCAGCAACAGCACTCAGGGCTGGCACCTTTAGTGTAGGAGCAATCGCTGGACGTTA
>NW_026777017.1:0-148936 GCF_030936135.1 Gavia stellata
GTTCTGAGGAAGGCAAGCTCTACTGAAGTGCAGAAGGAGAGGGAGAAGCTCAAGCAGCAGGCTGCTAAGCTGCTCCTCATTAGCACGCGGCTGCAAGAAAAAGCCCAGCAACTGCAGGCCATCGATGGCCTGATCAATGCGTCAAGTGCCACTGCCCATCCAAGGCTCCACGAGGAACTGTGTATGACATCGTTTCCTCAGCAGAGGGCTGGAGAAATGAAGAGCTTGCCAGAGCTTTGCTGGCACAGGACGAGCAGGATGACTTCTCAGAGAAGGCAGCTGAGGAGTTCCAGGCCCAAGTGGCTGCAGATGAAGAGGAATCCTCTTATGTGACCACCCACTGCCCAACTTGTGAGGAGTTCTGGGTGCAGCTTAGGGAGATGACCAATGAAAACCCAAATGGCTGAAGAAAATGCTCGCCTCTGTGGGCAGATGGGTTTGACGCAAACGGCAACTAAGGCAAGTGGCAGAGGAGCAAGATTCTGCCATCTGAACGAACATCTGTCTTCAAACCCAGCTGGAAGAGGCAGAGCGTGAACTGAAAGCCATGAGAGAAAAAGCAGAAAGAAGTCAGCAGCTGGAGAGGAACATGAAGAGACAGAGTTAGCACTCCAGAGGAAAGAAGAGGAAAAAAAAGAAGACACAGGTGTTTTCTGTCCTGTCGTCTTCTATCTTCTTATTAAATATTTTCTTAACGATCTCTCTGCCTTATCTCACTCTCTATCCTGTCTGTATGTGAACTGAAAGGACTATGTGCCAGCTACTGGGGGGCTGGAGTGGGTGGACTGGGTGCCAGCTACTGGAGTCAACCAGGGGGTGCAGGCACCCCTGGCTTGTGGTGCCAGTTACTGGCATGGGTCCCAGTGCAGCTACTGGAGCTTGTGGGGCTCTCGGCCACCAGGCACGGGGGCAGGAATGGTGTGAGTAGTGGGGGCCCGGCATGAGTGAGGCGAGTGAGTGGCTCTGGGAGTGTCTGGATATTCCCCAGAACCGGGGTGCATGGGCTGTGAGTGTGCATTTCCCAGCAAACTTCAAGCTGGACCAGCTGGTGACTAGGGGGACCTTGGGTCCGGGCTGGGGTATCATGCGGGCAGAGGGTCCGTGCTGGCACCTGAGGAGATGTGCAAGCGTGGGAGGCCTGCAGGACAAATGTGGGGTGCTGCCTGTTGTCAGGGAGCAGCAAGATGGACCAGCCATTGAGTAGGGGACCCGTGGGGTGGGTCAGAGGGACGAGATCTGGGCAGGAGTATTAGGGGGACAGAGGGGCCGTGCCAGTACGTGAGGGATCCGTGACCATGCGTGTGCTTGTGAACACAGAGAGTGTCGTGTGTGTGCCTGCACTGGTGACCTCCTGTCTGAGCCAGCCCAAGAGGCGGAGGGGACGCGGCTGTCTGTGTTTGTGTTTTACACGAGTCCTGCATGTGGGTGCTGTAGACAGCAGGGCCTCACCTGTGGCAGTCCGTGTGACTGGCCCTGTCAGTGTCCTCTGCCTCTGTGTGTTGGGATGCGTGCTCAGCTTCGCTACAGGTTCCACCTGCGAGTGGAAAAGTGGCGCCTGCATCCCTCAGCCTGGGAAAAGACCTCAGGTCCTCAGGCACCGGGCTGGGCTCCAGGAGATGGGCAGGACCATACTGGCTGCTACTGGTTTGTACTGGGCTCCAGCGGCACGGCAGGAGGGGTTCTGGGCTGGAGTGGCTGCAAGTGGTGGCCAGTCTTGACATCCCGTAACACCGTGGGCCTGTGGGTTGCATGGGGGGAGCTGAATCCCGCTCCAGCCCCAGGGCTTCCAGCTGGGGATGAGATGCCTGCATTGCCTCAGCTGAATCCCTGCCCGGCACAGGGTCCAACCAACACCTCCCTGTCACTGCCTGTGTGACAGGAGGATCCGGGGAACTACAGGCCTGTCAGCCTGACCTCGGTGCCGGGGAAGGTTATGGAGAGGCTCATCTTGAGGGCGCTCACAGGACACGTGCAGGATAACCAAGGGATCAGGCCCAGCCAGCACGGGTTCATGAAAGGCAGGTCCTGCTTGACCAACCTGATCTCCTTCTATGACCAGGTGACCCGCCTAGTGGATGAGGGGAAGGCTGTTGATGTTGTCTACCTGGACTTCAGCAAAGCCTTTGACACTGTTCCCCACAGTATTCTCCTGGCCCCCTCCCAGGACAGATTGGGCTATGTCCCAGTCCCAACTGGATCCCCTGGCCCCCTCCCAGGACAGACTGGGCCTTGTCCTTGTCCTAACTGGACCCCCAGGCCCCATCCCAGGACAGACTGGGATCATTCCCAGTCGAAAGTGGATCCCCTGGCCCCCTCCCAGTACAGACGTGGCCCTGTCCCAGTCCAAACTGGACCCCCTACTCCCCTACCAGGACACACTGGGATCGTTCCCAGACCAAACTGGATCCCCTGGCCCCCTCCCAGGACACACTGGGATCATTCCCAGGACAGACTGGGATCATTCCCAATCCAAACGGGATCCCCTGGCCCCCTCCCAGGACAGAATGGGATCATTCCCAGTCCAAACTGGATCCCCTGGCGCCCTCCCAGGACAGACTGGGATCATTCCCAATACAAACAGGATCCCCTGGCCCCCTCCAAGGACAGACTGGGCCATCTCCCTGTCGAAACTGGATCCCCTGCCCCCTCCCTTTTAAGACTGGGATCATTCCCAGTCCAATCTGGATCCCCTGGCCCCCTCCCAGGACAGACTGGGCCCTGTCCCAGTCCTAACTGGATCCCCTGGCCCCTTCCCAGGACAGACTGGGCCCTGTCCCAGTCCAAACTGCATCGCCTGGCCCCCTCTGAGGACAGACTGGGATCATTCCAAGTCCAAACGGGATCCCTTGGCCCCCTCCCAGGACAGACTGGGATTATTCTCAATCCAAACTGGATCCCCTGGCCCCCTCCCAGGACAGAGTGGGCCCTGTCCCAGTCCAAACTGGATCCCCTGGCCCCCTCCCAGGACAGACTGGGCCCTGTCCCAGTCCAAACTGGATCCCCTGGCCCCCTCCCAGGACAGACTGGGATCACTCCCAGTCCAAACTGGATCCCCTGGCCCTCTCCCACTACTGACTGGGATCATTCTCAGTCCAAACTGGATCCCCTGGCCCCCTCCCAGGACAGAGTGGGCCCTGTCCCAGTCCAAACTGGATCTCCTGGCCCCCTTCCCAGGACAGACTGGGCCCTGTCCCAGTCCAAACTGGATCCCCTGGCCCCCTCCCAGGACAGACTGGGATCATTCCCAGTCGAAAGTGGATCCCTTGGCCCCCTCCCAGGACACACTGGGATCATTCCCAGGACAGACTGGGATCATTCCCAATCCAAACTGGATCCCCTGGCCCCCTCCCAGGACAGACTGGGGTCATTCCCAGTCCAAACTGGATCCCCTGGCCCCCTCCCAGGACAGACTGGGCCCTGTCCCAGTCCAGTCTGGATCCCCTGGCCCCCTCCCAGGACAGACTGGGCCCTGTCCCATTCCAAATTGGATGCCCTGGCGCCCTCCCAGGACAGACTGGGATCATTCCCAGTACAAACAGGATCCCCTGGCCCCCTCCAAGGACAGACTGGGCCATCTCCCTGTCGAAACTGGATCCCCTGCCCCCTCCCTTTTAAGACTGGGATCATTCCCAGTCCAATCTGGATCCCCTGGCCCCCTCCCAGGACAGACTGGGCCCTGTCCCAGTCCTAAATGGATCCCCTGGCCCCTTCCAGGACAGACTGGGCCCTGTCCCAGTCCAAACTGCATCGCCTGGCCCCCTCCGAGGACACACTGGGATCATTCCAAGTCCAAACGGGATCCCTTGGCCCCCTCCCAGGACAGACTGGGATTATTCTCAATCCAAACTGGATCCCCTGGCCCCCTCCCAGGACAGAGTGGGCCCTGTCCCAGTCCAAACTGGATCCCCTGGCCCCCTCCCAGGACAGACTGGGCCCTTTCCCAGTCCAAACTGGATCCCCTGGCCCCCTCCCAGGACAGACTGGGATCACTCCCAGTCCAAACTGGATCCCCTGGCCCTCTCCCACTACTGACTGGGATCATTCTCAGTCCAAACTGGATCCCCTGGCCCCCTCCCAGGACAGAGTGGGCCCTGTCCCAGTCCAAACTGGATCTCCTGGCCCCCTTCCCAGGACAGACTGGGCCCTGTCCCAGTCCAAACTGGATCCCCTGGCCCCCTCCCAGGACAGACTGGGATCATTCCCAGTCGAAAGTGGATCCCTTGGCCCCCTCCCAGGACACACTGGGATCATTCCCAGGACAGACTGGGATCATTCCCAATCCAAACTGGATCCCCTGGCCCCCTCCCAGGACAGACTGGGGTCATTCCCAGTCCAAACTGGATCCCCTGGCCCCCTCCCAGGACAGACTGGGCCCTGTCCCAGTCCAGTCTGGATCCCCTGGCCCCCTCCCAGGACAGACTGGGCCCTGTCCCATTCCAAATTGGATGCCCTGGCGCCCTCCCAGGACAGACTGGGATCATTCCCAGTACAAACAGGATCCCCTGGCCCCCTCCAAGGACAGACTGGGCCATCTCCCTGTCGAAACTGGATCCCCTGCCCCCTCCCTTTTAAGACTGGGATCATTCCCAGTCCAATCTGGATCCCCTGGCCCCCTCCCAGGACAGACTGGGCCCTGTCCCAGTCCTAACTGGATCCCCTGGCCCCTTCCCAGGACAGACTGGGCCCTGTCCCAGTCCAAACTGCATCGCCTGGCCCCCTCTGAGGACAGACTGGGATCATTCCAAGTCCAAACGGGATCCCTTGGCCCCCTCCCAGGACAGACTGGGATTATTCTCAATCCAAACTGGATCCCCTGGCCCCCTCCCAGGACAGAGTGGGCCCTGTCCCAGTCCAAACTGGATCCCCTGGCCCCCTCCCAGGACAGACTGGGCCCTTTCCCAGTCCAAACTGGATCCCCTGGCCCCCTCCCAGGACAGACTGGGATCACTCCCAGTCCAAACTGGATCCCCTGGCCCTCTCCCACTACTGACTGGGATCATTCTCAGTCCAAACTGGATCCCCTGGCCCCCTCCCAGGACAGAGTGGGCCCTGTCCCAGTCCAAACTGGATCTCCTGGCCCCCTTCCCAGGACAGACTGGGCCCTGTCCCAGTCCAAACTGGATCCCCTGGCCCCCTCCCAGGACAGACTGGGATCATTCCCAGTCGAAAGTGGATCCCTTGGCCCCCTCCCAGGACACACTGGGATCATTCCCAGGACAGACTGGGATCATTCCCAATCCAAACTGGATCCCCTGGCCCACTCCCAGGACAGACTGGGGTCATTCCCAGTCCAAACTGGATCCCCTGGCCCCCTCCCAGGACAGAGTGGGATCATTCCCAGTCGAAAATGGATCCCTTGGCCCCCTCCCAGGACAGACTGACATGCGGAAACAAACTTCACAACTCACACACAGTTATAAAGCAGGCATGTGTACTGCGGCTCCGAGTGCAAGGGGATTTCTCCTCAAAGCTTGCACACCACGTTAAAATCATGACAGGTATTTAAAACAGGTAATAAAGTTAGTTATGCCGACTGGTGCGACCCCTTAATGAACTACTGGTTAATACTTTCCTTACTTCATCTGAAAGTTACAGTTCTCTTTTAATTCACCACGCATGCTCAGAGAGTAGGGGGCTTAATTGGGTTGGGGCTTTCCTAGCTAGGAGGTGTGTTCCTTAGTATTATAATGAGATTATAATGAGACAAGTTAACTCTAGGGCACTATTTTGGCAGTCTATTCTATTTTTCTACGATTCGTCCTTGTGCTAATCGTTATTGCTAGTTAGCAGAGAGTCAGTGAAGACAGTCTTTCTCTCTAATATGTCTAAGTGCCAGGCACAGTTGCTATGAAGCATCTTCTTTACATTCTTCTTTCTTACTTTCAGCCCTTGTTTTCAGGATGCCCTGTAACACTCCCATCACCTCCTCTCGAAGAACTCTTGTCCAGGCTCTTCCTCCTCATCCCAGCTGAGGTAACTGCCCTCCGGCTCAGGGCTGACTGGGGGCTGCCGACCCTCGGGGCAGCAGCAGGAGGTGCTCTGACCCTGGTTGTGGGCTTGTCCCTGGGGCTGAGCACTCCGGCCCGGGGCTGCTGAACTGGGCCAGGGCGGGGCCTGTGGGCAGTGAGGTCTCCAGGTCCCCCCAGGCCTTGCCCTGGCCCTGGCCCTGGTCCCCCCCTCACCCCAGCTGCCCCCAGCCCGTCTCTCCCCCATTTCTCCTCAGGCCCCTCCACCTCTGCCCCACCCACCCCAGGCTGGCTGTGACTGACAGGCCACCTCCGCCTCCACTGATTGGCTCAACTGTGGCCAATGGCGTGGCTGTTGCCAGGCGGGTAGGGGCAGCCCGGGCCTCTCCTCACAGAGCCGCCCTGCACCCGAAGCCCCCCCACCGCAGCTGCCTCCTCAGCCAGCCGGGACACTGGGCCTGCGGAGAGACGGCCTTCAAGAAGGGCCATGGCACCTGGAGCTGTTCCCTCAGCAGCACAAGGTGTGTGCACAGCTCTGCTGTCCCTCGGTCCGCTCACGGGGTCTGGGCGTGCTCAGGGAGGGAGGGAGGGAGGGAAGGGGAGGGGGGTAAGGGGGGGGACATGACAGGAGGGGAGGGGACGGGAGGGGAGCTGCCCTGGATTTGCTCTGGTTCGGCAAGTCTTTCCCAAAGTGCAGGTCTGTCTGTGCTCCAGCCACAGCCCTGGGCAGGAGGAGCTGCGTGACGGGAGCCGCTGGCGTCGGCCAGGCCGGCACCTGGCAGGAGACAGGGCTCTGCCCCCGGTCACACCGCCCATGCTGAGCCCAGCAGCCAGGGCCTGCGTCAGGCCTCACCTTCCCCCGGGGCTGAGGAGGGCAGACGCCCTGTCCTGGCGTGGCCCAGGGCATCCTCCTGTGGCCAGAAGGAAGGACAGAGCCCTGTCACTCTCCCCACAGGGGCTGACCTCGTGGCATGTGGGCTGGACAGGCGCCACGTCCCTGTTCGTCTGGGCGGCCTTCAGGGAAACGAGGAAGTCACAGTGTGCACCCAGCCATGAGGCGAGGGAAAAGGAGTCCTGTCAAGGTTTTTCGCTCTTTCACATCTGAACTCAAATACCTGTGTGCAGCAAAGTCAGCCCTTTTTCCTCCAAGCTGCACAGCTTTCTGCCAGCGAAAGCGAGGTGGGCTGAGCTGGCCTTCGGGATAACTCGGCTCCTTTCTTTTCAAATTGTGTGCCTACACTTTTCCTTTTTTCCACCTTTTCTTTCTTCCTGCTTTCCCCCAGTTGCATTCTCCATTAAAGGTGATTATGATTTGGCTTTCTGGACAGGTCATAGAGTAGGTAGATACAGGAAATAAGTATAGGCCCGTCTATACCTCCAGAGCTGTAGGCTATAGACTAGATAGATCTGGGCGACAGGTAGAGTTGCTATTTGCTACTCATAATTTCTTTTCCATCTTGTAAAATAGGTAAGCGTGGGGAGAGCAGTGGAGTCCTCCTACTGAGAAGCTGGGCTCAGTCTAGAATGACAAGAAGCCCACCCTGACTGATCGGGAAGGAAGAGGACAGAAAAGGAGCACGGCCAAGAGAGCCATTAAAGTAGCAGCTGAAAGCCAGTCACTCCTGCACACAAGGTGGGAAAGCATGAGCTGGAGAGCCAGAGGGCTCTGCTGCTCACGCTGGCAACAAGTCAGCAGCAGGTCCTCTTCAGAGAAGATGACATGCATTGGAGTCTTTCAAAAGGGCCTTTGTAACTGCTCTGAACTGGAGCCCTGTGACAGTGATGGGAAGGTTCAGCCTGCAGCCCTGCAGCAGTTAAAATCGCACTGAAACAGTTTGGATGGTGTTTTGTTTTAGGTCCTCATTTCATTGAGCCAGAAGTATTCCTTTGCAATTAGGTGACGGGGATCTTCTTGCACGGATCTTCTCTTTCTGGACTGCGTCCTGACATCCTTTGTCATCCAGAGCTTTCCCCTCTGTTCCCAAGAGGAAGCGATGGTCACAATGTGGACTCCTGCGAGTAAGGACTGCAGAACTAGGCCTGGATTTTCTGACTCTCTGAAGAAAACCAGACATGGCAGGTGCTCCATCCCTGATTTTTGATGTGCTTGAAATCCAGAGGAAATACGGGGCTGTTTCCTCCTCCTCCTCCTCCCCTTCCTTCTTTTCCTCTTGCCTTCTATTGCCTCCTCGTTGCCTCCTTCTCCTCATCGTCCTCCTCTTCTTCCTCCTCTTTCCTCTCGTTACCTCCTGCTGCCTCCTCCTCCTCCTCCTCCTTGGTTTGCCTCCTGTTATCTCCTTTGCCTCCTTCTGCCTCCTCCTATTGCTTCCTGTTACCTCCTCCTCTTTCTCCTCCTCTTTCTTCTTGTTGCCTCCTGTTCCTCCATGTTATGCCCTCCCCCTCCTTTTTAAACCTCTGCCTCCTCCTCATTTCTGTTGCCTCTTGTTGCCCCCTTCTCCTCTCCCTGGTGCTTCCTTTTGCCTCCTTCTCCTCTTTCCTCCTGTTTCCTTCCCCTTCTTTAGTTGCTTCGTGTTTGTTCCTGTTGTCTTCTACGCCTCCTAATGTTGCCTCCTGTTGATTTTTGTTTCTTCTTCCTCCTCCTCTTACTCCTCTTACTTGTTAGTGCCTCTTGTTGTCTACTTGTTCTCCTCGTCCTTTTGCCTTCTGTTGCCTCTTGTTGCCTCTTTCTCCTCCTCCTGCTGCCTTCCTTTGCCTCCTGATACCTTCTCCTCCTCTTGCCTCCTGGTGCATTTTAGTGCCTCCTGTTCCCTCCTCCTCCTCCTGTACTTTCCTCCTGTTTCCTCTTGTTGCCTCCTCCCTCTCCTCTTCCTCCTCCCGTTCCTCTTCCTCCTCCTTCTCTTCCTTCTCCTCCTCCTCTTCCTCCTCTTCTTCCTCCATCTCCTTCTTCACTGCCTGCTGCTGCTTTCTCTTTTTCCTCTGCCTGTTGCTTCTTGCTCTATCATGTTTTGTCCTCCTCCTTCTCCTCCTTGTCATTTTCCTCCTCCTCCAGTTGTGTACGCTTTCCTCCTCCTCCAGTTTTCTTCCGGTTGCCTCCTCTTCCTCTTCCCCCTGTATCCTCCTGTTTCCTTTTACCCCTCCTCCTCCTCCTGTTGCCTCCTCAAGGGGAGATGGCCGCCATGCAGCTCTGCTGCCTAGCAGGGAGAGCTCAGAGAAGGCTGACTTAGGCTGTCATATTTATGGGCTAAAGTGCTTGGCTCGTAGTCAAATTCTATGCGGTGGTCAAATTAAATGCGATGGGAAAGGTATGCATGAGACTCCTAGTCCTCACAACTGTCTTTGTTCCTCGATAAATGAGTCTTGGAAAAGCCACCCGCTAGTCATGGGTTAATGGCATGATGGGTGTTCCAAGCTCATATGCATCAGTGCTCTCACTGTGTCACTCTGCTCCGTTGGGGGGTTTCAGAGAACAGATTGAACCTAGAGGAGTTCTTGGCCCAGCTACAGCTCAGGCCTTTACCTCCTCCGCAGCCTGCACCAAACCACTGCCAGTCTGGTCAAGGGGTTGAGCGGACCCGTCAGAGCCAACAAATACTCTAAAGGATTGAGTGAGTTTTTATCTAAATGGTCCTTTTCGGACATATAGTTACCTTCATTGTTACACAATTTCTTAAAAAGAAAATGTTACCTGTGCACCCTTTGTCCAAAGACAAAGATTTCTTCAGAAAATACGTGGCCTCACACAACCCTTCTCCCTGCTGCACGTAGTGTGGTGAGCAGTACCTCCAGGGGCTTATGGATGAGTTTTTTGCGGAAAACTCTGCCAATGACCCATTGCTTTTGGACCCCCAGAGCATCCCCGGATGCTCAGGCACTTTCCTGCAGGTGGGCAGGAGAGAATTCCAGGGACACAAGTAAGAAGCAGCTCGCCAAGCCCTCGGCTGAGGTTGTTTTATAGGAGTAACTCTTCCTGCCCCCTCGGGAGGATGTTCCTCCCCTTCCCACACGCTCCTCCCACATCTCCCTGAGCCACGTCTCACCCATGCCAGTGTCCAGCCCAGCCATGGCAGGGGTGGTGTGCCCAGGCGGGGTCTGGATGGGTGGCTGCACCCACTGCTCCTCAATGCCTCGGCTCACCAGGTCAGGGCTCCTCTCGCCCTCCTGCCTCCCGTGCCCCCATCACTCCGATGTTCTAGTCAGTTCCCTCCCATGGCCCTGCTTGGTGCAGGGGGTCCTGGCACGGTGGGGGCACTGGGGAAATGGCCAGAGGGGTGGCAGGGCTGGAGCTGCCCTGGGCTCTCCCCTGTGCCTGCCCTGGCTGGTCCCCAGAGGGGCCATGCTGTGGTGGGAGGGGGCAGTCAGGACCCTGTGGGTGCTGGGAGGGGGTGGCAAGGCCCCAGGAACTGTGGGGATACACCGCCCCAGTGCCATCCACACACAAAGACCCTGATGCAGGGCTGCTGGGCCGAAACCATGGGGCTGGGGTCAGCCAGGCATGGGGCTAAGGCCCACCCCATCGCGGCCACCATGTCATGGCCATCTGCTCCCCACAGGCACCAGCCTCTGTCCCAGCATCACCATCCCTGACCCAGGGGGACGTAGGAGGTGACGGGGCCACAGGGTGATGTCGTTTGGCAATGGACCTTGAGGGTGTGGAGAGGAAAACTGGCAGCCCTCGCACCCTGGGAGGGGTCATTTTCAATTCAAATCACCAAAATGTCTCATGATGTGCCAAGCCAGACTAGTCAAAGGGACTCAACAAGACAGTGAACACAACTATACGTTCAGAGGACATGGCATTAGATGACGCAAATTTTGTGTGCTGGGGGCCAGGACATACCTTATAAGGCCATGCGGCCCCACCCCTCCTTTGTGTGCTGGGGACCAATACATACCTTATAAGGCCATGCAGCCCCACCCCTCCTTTGTGTGCTGGGGACCAGGACACACCTTATAAGGCCATGCGGCCCCACCCCTCCTTTGTGTGCTGGGGACCAGGACACGTATATAAGGCCATGCTCGCCCACCCCTGGCTGATTGCAGACGCTGTCTCCGCTCGTGTATGGTCACGGGAGGCAGCAGCTGCTGAGAGGGAGTGACGCGCGACGTTGGTGGCTGTTGGTGGCAGCGTTTGGTTGCCATCCCTGCAGCCATGAGACAGGGCGGTGCAAGACGGGGCCCCATGGCACGCAGCCGCCCCTCACCGTGCCAGGGCCCGGCGCAGAAGGACGAGCACAAGCGGCAGCTGGAGAGGCTGCGGGCTGAGTTGGAGGCTGAGCGACTCCGCTCCCAAGAGCTGCGCCGCCGCTTCGCTGATGAAACTCGTGAGCTGAAGGAGGCGGCTGAGCGGGACCGGCAGCTCCAGGCCCAACGGCTGCGCTCCCAATGGGAGCAGCGGCAGGCACGGGAGCTCCAGCGGCTGCGGGAGCTGAACCAGCGGCAGCGGGCAGCGGAGATCCGCCAGCTGCTGCGCTCGAAGGAGGCTGAGCTGCGTGAGGTGCAGCGGGTGATGCAGCAGCACCGTGACAACACCATCCGTCAGGCACGGGACCTGCAGCAGCAGCTGGCCAAGGAGCTGGTGAAAAGAGCCTGGAGCAAGAGTGAGGCCCACAGGAAGCTCCAGGATGTCCTCGGCAAGCTGCGCTGGGAGACCACTGGCGAGCAAGCTGCTCGCATTCTGGGCCTTGAAAAAGAACTGCTGCTGCAGCGAAGACTCTTCCTAAAGTACATCTTGGAGCGGTTCGATGGCAAGCAGCCTGCTTCCTGCAACGGGGCCAGGGCCAAGGCTACAACCTGGCAGCACCTGCAGACCCTCCTGGGCACCGGAGCCACCAGGCCCTGCTCTTTGGAGAGCCTCATGGCATCTTCCGCCTGCGAAAGAGAAGGGCAGCTGAAAACCCACCACAGCTTAACAGACGCTTGCCTCCAGGAGGAAGAGAACATGGATGTTACTCTCAAGGCCATTGGGGTAGACTTGGCGCCCTCCTCTTTGGAGAGCCGTGTGACATCTTCCTCCTGCGACGGAGAAGGGCAACCAAAAACCCACCACAGCTTAACAGACGCTTGCCTGCAGGAGGAAGGGAACAACATAGACGCTTTTCTCGAGGCCGTGGGGCAAGACTTGCTGCCACAGAACTTGGAGTCCCCGACACCAGGAAGCACCGGCAGCGGGCGGTCTGTGGCAGAGGTGGGTGTTCAGACTGAAGGGCAGCAGGAGGACTGGCTGCTGGGTAGCAGTCACAGCAAGCTGCTGGAGCACAACACCAACCTCCAGCATGCCCTGAAGGACCTCGAGAGGCGATGCAGTGTCCTTCGAGAGGAGAACTGTCTTCTGAGGAAGGCAAGCTCTACTGAAGTGCAGAAGGAGAGGGAGAAGCTCAAGCAGCAGGCTGCTAAGCTGCGCCTCATTAGCACGCGGCTGCAAGAAAAAGCCCAGCAACTGCAGGCCATCGATGGCCTGATCAATGCGTCAAGTGCCACTGCCCATCCAAGGCTCCACGAGGAACTGTGTATGACATCGTTTCCTCAGCAGAGGGCTGGAGAAATGAAGAGCTTGCCAGAGCTTTGCTGGCACAGGACGAGCAGGATGACTTCTCAGAGAAGGCAGCTGAGGAGTTCCAGGCCCAAGTGGCTGCAGATGAAGAGGAATCCTCTTATGTGACCACCCACTGCCCAACTTGTGAGGAGTTCTGGGTGCAGCTTAGGGAGATGACCAATGAAAACCCAAATGGCTGAAGAAAATGCTCGCCTCTGTGGGCAGATGGGTTTGACGCAAACGGCAACTAAGGCAAGTGGCAGAGGAGCAAGATTCTGCCATCTGAACGAACATCTGTCTTCAAACCCAGCTGGAAGAGGCAGAGCGTGAACTGAAAGCCATGAGAGAAAAAGCAGAAAGAAGTCAGCAGCTGGAGAGGAACATGAAGAGACAGAGTTAGCACTCCAGAGGAAAGAAGAGGAAAAAGAAGACACAGGTGTTTTCTGTCCTGTCGTCTTCTATCTTCTTATTAAATCTTTTCTTAACGATCTCTCTGCCTTATCTCACTCTCTATCCTGTCTGTATGTGAACTGAAAGGACTATGTGCCAGCTACTGGGGGGCTGGAGTGGGTGGACTGGGTGCCAGCTACTGGAGTCAACCAGGGGGTGCAGGCACCCCTGGCTTGTGGTGCCAGTTACTGGCATGGGTCCCAGTGCAGCTACTGGAGCTTGTGGGGCTCTCGGCCACCAGGCACGGGGGCAGGAATGGTGTGAGTAGTGGGGGCCCGGCATGAGTGAGGCGAGTGAGTGGCTCTGGGAGTGTCTGGATATTCCCCAGAACCGGGGTGCATGGGCTGTGAGTGTGCATTTCCCAGCAAACTTCAAGCTGGACCAGCTGGTGACTAGGGGGACCTTGGGTCCGGGCTGGGGTATCATGCGGGCAGAGGGTCCGTGCTGGCACCTGAGGAGATGTGCAAGCGTGGGAGGCCTGCAGGACAAATGTGGGGTGCTGCCTGTTGTCAGGGAGCAGCAAGATGGACCAGCCATTGAGTAGGGGACCCGTGGGGTGGGTCAGAGGGACGAGATCTGGGCAGGAGTATTAGGGGGACAGAGGGGCCGTGCCAGTACGTGAGGGATCCGTGACCATGCGTGTGCTTGTGAACACAGAGAGTGTCGTGTGTGTGCCTGCACTGGTGACCTCCTGTCTGAGCCAGCCCAAGAGGCGGAGGGGACGCGGCTGTCTGTGTTTGTGTTTTACACGAGTCCTGCATGTGGGTGCTGTAGACAGCAGGGCCTCACCTGTGGCAGTCCATGTGACTGGCCCTGTCAGTGTCCTCTGCCTCTGTGTGTTGGGATGCGTGCTCAGCTTCGCTACAGGTTCCACCTGCGAGTGGAAAAGTGGCGCCTGCATCCCTCAGCCTGGGAAAAGACCTCAGGTCCTCAGGCACCGGGCTGGGCTCCAGGAGATGGGCAGGACCATACTGGCTGCTACTGGTTTGTACTGGGCTCCAGCGGCACGGCAGGAGGGGTTCTGGGCTGGAGTGGCTGCAAGTGGTGGCCAGTCTTGACATCCCGTAACACCGTGGGCCTGTGGGTTGCATGGGGGGAGCTGAATCCCGCTCCAGCCCCAGGGCTTCCAGCTGGGGATGAGATGCCTGCATTGCCTCAGCTGAATCCCTGCCCGGCACAGGGTCCAACCAACACCTCCCTGTCACTGCCTGTGTGACAGGAGGATCCGGGGAACTACAGGCCTGTCAGCCTGACCTCGGTGCCGGGGAAGGTTATGGAGAGGCTCATCTTGAGGGCGCTCACAGGACACGTGCAGGATAACCAAGGGATCAGGCCCAGCCAGCACGGGTTCATGAAAGGCAGGTCCTGCTTGACCAACCTGATCTCCTTCTATGACCAGGTGACCCGCCTAGTGGATGAGGGGAAGGCTGTTGATGTTGTCTACCTGGACTTCAGCAAAGCCTTTGACACTGTTCCCCACAGTATTCTCCTGGCCCCCTCCCAGGACAGATTGGGCTATGTCCCAGTCCCAACTGGATCCCCTGGCCCCCTCCCAGGACAGACTGGGCCTTGTCCCTGTCCTAACTGGACCCCCAGGCCCCATCCCAGGACAGACTGGGATCATTCCCAGTCGAAAGTGGATCCCCTGGCCCCCTCCCAGTACAGACGTGGCCCTGTCCCAGTCCAAACTGGACCCCCTACTCCCCTACCAGGACACACTGGGATCGTTCCCAGACCAAACTGGATCCCCTGGCCCCCTCCCAGGACACACTGGGATCATTCCCAGGACAGACTGGGATCATTCCCAATCCAAACGGGATCCCCTGGCCCCCTCCCAGGACAGAATGGGATCATTCCCAGTCCAAACTGGATCCCCTGGCGCCCTCCCAGGACAGACTGGGATCATTCCCAATACAAACAGGATCCCCTGGCCCCCTCCAAGGACAGACTGGGCCATCTCCCTGTCGAAACTGGATCCCCTGCCCCCTCCCTTTTAAGACTGGGATCATTCCCAGTCCAATCTGGATCCCCTGGCCCCCTCCCAGGACAGACTGGGCCCTGTCCCAGTCCTAACTGGATCCCCTGGCCCCTTCCCAGGACAGACTGGGCCCTGTCCCAGTCCAAACTGCATCGCCTGGCCCCCTCTGAGGACAGACTGGGATCATTCCAAGTCCAAACGGGATCCCTTGGCCCCCTCCCAGGACAGACTGGGATTATTCTCAATCCAAACTGGATCCCCTGGCCCCCTCCCAGGACAGAGTGGGCCCTGTCCCAGTCCAAACTGGATCCCCTGGCCCCCTCCCAGGACAGACTGGGCCCTTTCCCAGTCCAAACTGGATCCCCTGGCCCCCTCCCAGGACAGACTGGGATCACTCCCAGTCCAAACTGGATCCCCTGGCCCTCTCCCACTACTGACTGGGATCATTCTCAGTCCAAACTGGATCCCCTGGCCCCCTCCCAGGACAGAGTGGGCCCTGTCCCAGTCCAAACTGGATCTCCTGGCCCCCTTCCCAGGACAGACTGGGCCCTGTCCCAGTCCAAACTGGATCCCCTGGCCCCCTCCCAGGACAGACTGGGATCATTCCCAGTCGAAAGTGGATCCCTTGGCCCCCTCCCAGGACACACTGGGATCATTCCCAGGACAGACTGGGATCATTCCCAATCCAAACTGGATCCCCTGGCCCCCTCCCAGGACAGACTGGGGTCATTCCCAGTCCAAACTGGATCCCCTGGCCCCCTCCCAGGACAGACTGGGCCCTGTCCCAGTCCAGTCTGGATCCCCTGGCCCCCTCCCAGGACAGACTGGGCCCTGTCCCATTCCAAATTGGATGCCCTGGCGCCCTCCCAGGACAGACTGGGATCATTCCCAGTACAAACAGGATCCCCTGGCCCCCTCCAAGGACAGACTGGGCCATCTCCCTGTCGAAACTGGATCCCCTGCCCCCTCCCTTTTAAGACTGGGATCATTCCCAGTCCAATCTGGATCCCCTGGCCCCCTCCCAGGACAGACTGGGCCCTGTCCCAGTCCTAACTGGATCCCCTGGCCCCTTCCCAGGACAGACTGGGCCCTGTCCCAGTCCAAACTGCATCGCCTGGCCCCCTCTGAGGACAGACTGGGATCATTCCAAGTCCAAACGGGATCCCTTGGCCCCCTCCCAGGACAGACTGGGATTATTCTCAATACAAACTGGATCCCCTGGCCCCCTCCCAGGACAGAGTGGGCCCTGTCCCAGTCCAAACTGGATCCCCTGGCCCCCTCCCAGGACAGACTGGGCCCTTTCCCAGTCCAAACTGGATCCCCTGGCCCCCTCCCAGGACAGACTGGGATCACTCCCAGTCCAAACTGGATCCCCTGGCCCTCTCCCACTACTGACTGGGATCATTCTCAGTCCAAACTGGATCCCCTGGCCCCCTCCCAGGACAGAGTGGGCCCTGTCCCAGTCCAAACTGGATCTCCTGGCCCCCTTCCCAGGACAGACTGGGCCCTGTCCCAGTCCAAACTGGATCCCCTGGCCCCCTCCCAGGACAGACTGGGATCATTCCCAGTCGAAAGTGGATCCCTTGGCCCCCTCCCAGGACACACTGGGATCATTCCCAGGACAGACTGGGATCATTCCCAATCCAAACTGGATCCCCTGGCCCCCTCCCAGGACAGACTGGGGTCATTCCCAGTCCAAACTGGATCCCCTGGCCCCCTCCCAGGACAGACTGGGCCCTGTCCCAGTCCAGTCTGGATCCCCTGGCCCCCTCCCAGGACAGACTGGGCCCTGTCCCATTCCAAATTGGATGCCCTGGCGCCCTCCCAGGACAGACTGGGATCATTCCCAGTACAAACAGGATCCCCTGGCCCCCTCCAAGGACAGACTGGGCCATCTCCCTGTCGAAACTGGATCCCCTGCCCCCTCCCTTTTAAGACTGGGATCATTCCCAGTCCAATCTGGATCCCCTGGCCCCCTCCCAGGACAGACTGGGCCCTGTCCCAGTCCTAACTGGATCCCCTGGCCCCTTCCCAGGACAGACTGGGCCCTGTCCCAGTCCAAACTGCATCGCCTGGCCCCCTCTGAGGACAGACTGGGATCATTCCAAGTCCAAACGGGATCCCTTGGCCCCCTCCCAGGACAGACTGGGATTATTCTCAATCCAAACTGGATCCCCTGGCCCCCTCCCAGGACAGAGTGGGCCCTGTCCCAGTCCAAACTGGATCCCCTGGCCCCCTCCCAGGACAGACTGGGCCCTTTCCCAGTCCAAACTGGATCCCCTGGCCCCCTCCCAGGACAGACTGGGATCACTCCCAGTCCAAACTGGATCCCCTGGCCCTCTCCCACTACTGACTGGGATCATTCTCAGTCCAAACTGGATCCCCTGGCCCCCTCCCAGGACAGAGTGGGCCCTGTCCCAGTCCAAACTGGATCTCCTGGCCCCCTTCCCAGGACAGACTGGGCCCTGTCCCAGTCCAAACTGGATCCCCTGGCCCCCTCCCAGGACAGACTGGGATCATTCCCAGTCGAAAGTGGATCCCTTGGCCCCCTCCCAGGACACACTGGGATCATTCCCAGGACAGACTGGGATCATTCCCAATCCAAACTGGATCCCCTGGCCCCCTCCCAGGACAGACTGGGGTCATTCCCAGTCCAAACTGGATCCCCTGGCCACCTCCCAGGACAGACTGGGCCCTGTCCCAGTCCAGTCTGGATCCCCTGGCCCCCTCCCAGGACAGACTGGGCCCTGTCCCATTCCAAATTGGATGCCCTGGCGCCCTCCCAGGACAGACTGGGATCATTCCCAGTACAAACAGGATCCCCTGGCCCCCTCCAAGGACAGACTGGGCCATCTCCCTGTCGAAACTGGATCCCCTGCCCCCTCCCTTTTAAGACTGGGATCATTCCCAGTCAAATCTGGATCCCCTGGCCCCTTCCCAGGACAGACTGGGCCCTGGCCAAGTCCAAACTGCATCGCATGGCCCCCTCCCAGGACAGACTGGGATTATTCTCAATCCAAACTGGATCCCCTGGCCCCCTCCCAGGACAGACTGGGCCCTGTCCCAGTCCAAACTGGGTCCCCTGGCCCCCTCCCAGGACAGACTGGGATCACTCCCAGTCCGAACTGGATCCTGTGGCCCTCTCGCACTACTGACTGGGATCATTCTCAGTCCAAACTGGATCCCCTGGCCCCCTCCCAGGACAGAGTGGGCCCTGTCCCAGTCCAAACGGGATCCCCTGGCCCCCTCCCAGGACAGACTGGGCCCTGTCCCAGTCCAAACTGGATCCCCTGGCCCCCTCCCAGGACAGACTGGGCCCTGTCCCAGTCCAAACTGGATCTCCTGGCCCCCTTCCCAGGACAGACTGGGCCCTGTCCCAGTCCAAACTGGATCCCCTGGCCCCCTCTCAGGACAGAGTGGGATCATTCCCAGTCGAAAATGGATCCCTTGGCCCCCTCCCAGGACAGACTGACATGCGGAAACAAACTTCACAACTCACACACAGTTATAAAGCAGGCATGTGTACTGCGGCTCCAAGTGCAAGGGGATTTCTCCTCAAAGCTTGCACACCACGTTAAAATCATGACAGGTATTTAAAACAGGTAATAAAGTTAGTTATGCCGACTGGTGCGACCCCTTAATGAACTACTGGTTAATACTTTCCTTACTTCATCTGAAAGTTACAGTTCTCTTTTAATTCACCACGCATGCTCAGAGAGTAGGGGGCTTAATTGGGTTGGGGCTTTCCTAGCTAGGAGGTGTGTTCCTTAGTATTATAATGAGATTATAATGAGACAAGTTAACTCTAGGGCACTATTTTGGCAGTCTATTCTATTTTTCTACGATTCGTCCTTGTGCTAATCGTTATTGCTAGTTAGCAGAGAGTCAGTGAAGACAGTCTTTCTCTCTAATATGTCTAAGTGCCAGGCACAGTTGCTATGAAGCATCTTCTTTACATTCTTCTTTCTTACTTTCAGCCCTTGTTTTCAGGATGCCCTGTAACACTCCCATCACCTCCTCTCGAAGAACTCTTGTCCAGGCTCTTCCTCCTCATCCCAGCTGAGGTAACTGCCCTCCGGCTCAGGGCTGACTGGGGGCTGCCGACCCTCGGGGCAGCAGCAGGAGGTGCTCTGACCCTGGTTGTGGGCTTGTCCCTGGGTTCAGCACTCGGGCCCGGGGCTGCTGAACTGGGCCAGGGCGGGGCCTGTGGGCAGTGAGGTCTCCAGGTCCCCCCAGGCCTTGCCCTGGCCCTGGCCCTGGTCCCCCCCTCACCCCGGCTGCCCCCAGCCCATCTCTCCCCCATTTCTCCTCAGGCCCCTCCACCTCTGCCCCACCCACCCCAGGCCGGCTGTGACTGACAGGCCACCTCCGCCTCCGCTGATTGGCTCAACTGTGGCCAATGGCGTGGCTGTTGCCAGGCGGGTAGGGGCAGCCCGGGCCTCTCCTCACAGAGCCGCCCTGCACCCGAAGCCCCCCCACCGCAGCTGCCTCCTCAGCCAGCCGGGACACTGGGCCTGCGGAGAGACGGCCTTCAAGAAGGGCCATGGCACCTGGAGCTGTTCCCTCAGCAGCACAAGGTGTGTGCACAGCTCTGCTGTCCCTCGGTCCGCTCACGGGGTCTGGGCGTGCTCAGGGAGGGAGGGAGGGAGGGAAGGGGAGGGGGGTAAGGGGGGGGACATGACAGGAGGGGAGGGGACGGGAGGGGAGCTGCCCTGGATTTGCTCTGGTTCGGCAAGTCTTTCCCAAAGTGCAGGTCTGTCTGTGCTCCAGCCACAGCCCTGGGCAGGAGGAGCTGCGTGACGGGAGCCGCTGGCGTCGGCCAGGCCGGCACCTGGCAGGAGACAGGGCTCTGCCCCCGGTCACACCGCCCATGCTGAGCCCAGCAGCCAGGGCCTGCGTCAGGCCTCACCTTCCCCCGGGGCTGAGGAGGGCAGACGCCCTGTCCTGGCGTGGCCCAGGGCATCCTCCTGTGGCCAGAAGGAAGGACAGAGCCCTGTCACTCTCCCCACAGGGGCTGACCTCGTGGCATGTGGGCTGGACAGGCGCCACGTCCCTGTTCGTCTGGGCGGCCTTCAGGGAAACGAGGAAGTCACAGTGTGCACCCAGCCATGAGGCGAGGGAAAAGGAGTCCTGTCAAGGTTTTTCGCTCTTTCACATCTGAACTCAAATACCTGTGTGCAGCAAAGTCAGCCCTTTTTCCTCCAAGCTGCACAGCTTTCTGCCAGCGAAAGCGAGGTGGGCTGAGCTGGCCTTCGGGATAACTCGGCTCCTTTCTTTTCAAATTGTGTGCCTACACTTTTCCTTTTTTCCACCTTTTCTTTCTTCCTGCTTTCCCCCAGTTGCATTCTCCATTAAAGGTGATTATGATTTGGCTTTCTGGACAGGTCATAGAGTAGGTAGATACAGGAAATAAGTATAGGCCCGTCTATACCTCCAGAGCTGTAGGCTATAGACTAGATAGATCTGGGCGACAGGTAGAGTTGCTATTTGCTACTCATAATTTCTTTTCCATCTTGTAAAATAGGTAAGCGTGGGGAGAGCAGTGGAGTCCTCCTACTGAGAAGCTGGGCTCAGTCTAGAATGACAAGAAGCCCACCCTGACTGATCGGGAAGGAAGAGGACAGAAAAGGAGCACGGCCAAGAGAGCCATTAAAGTAGCAGCTGAAAGCCAGTCACTCCTGCACACAAGGTGGGAAAGCATGAGCTGGAGAGCCAGAGGGCTCTGCTGCTCACGCTGGCAACAAGTCAGCAGCAGGTCCTCTTCAGAGAAGATGACATGCATTGGAGTCTTTCAAAAGGGCCTTTGTAACTGCTCTGAACTGGAGCCCTGTGACAGTGATGGGAAGGTTCAGCCTGCAGCCCTGCAGCAGTTAAAATCGCACTGAAACAGTTTGGATGGTGTTTTGTTTTAGGTCCTCATTTCATTGAGCCAGAAGTATTCCTTTGCAATTAGGTGACGGGGATCTTCTTGCACGGATCTTCTCTTTCTGGACTGCGTCCTGACATCCTTTGTCATCCAGAGCTTTCCCCTCTGTTCCCAAGAGGAAGCGATGGTCACAATGTGGACTCCTGCGAGTAAGGACTGCAGAACTAGGCCTGGATTTTCTGACTCTCTGAAGAAAACCAGACATGGCAGGTGCTCCATCCCTGATTTTTGATGTGCTTGAAATCCAGAGGAAATACGGGGCTGTTTCCTCCTCCTCCTCCTCCCCTTCCTTCTTTTCCTCTTGCCTTCTATTGCCTCCTCGTTGCCTCCTTCTCCTCATCGTCCTCCTCTTCTTCCTCCTCTTTCCTCTCGTTACCTCCTGCTGCCTCCTCCTCCTCCTCCTCCTTGGTTTGCCTCCTGTTATCTCCTTTGCCTCCTTCTGCCTCCTCCTATTGCTTCCTGTTACCTCCTCCTCTTTCTCCTCCTCTTTCTTCTTGTTGCCTCCTGTTCCTCCATGTTATGCCCTCCCCCTCCTTTTTAAACCTCTGCCTCCTCCTCATTTCTGTTGCCTCTTGTTGCCCCCTTCTCCTCTCCCTGGTGCTTCCTTTTGCCTCCTTCTCCTCTTTCCTCCTGTTTCCTTCCCCTTCTTTAGTTGCTTCGTGTTTGTTCCTGTTGTCTTCTACGCCTCCTAATGTTGCCTCCTGTTGATTTTTGTTTCTTCTTCCTCCTCCTCTTACTCCTCTTACTTGTTAGTGCCTCTTGTTGTCTACTTGTTCTCCTCGTCCTTTTGCCTTCTGTTGCCTCTTGTTGCCTCTTTCTCCTCCTCCTGCTGCCTTCCTTTGCCTCCTGATACCTTCTCCTCCTCTTGCCTCCTGGTGCATTTTAGTGCCTCCTGTTCCCTCCTCCTCCTCCTGTACTTTCCTCCTGTTTCCTCTTGTTGCCTCCTCCCTCTCCTCTTCCTCCTCCCGTTCCTCTTCCTCCTCCTTCTCTTCCTTCTCCTCCTCCTCTTCCTCCTCTTCTTCCTCCATCTCCTTCTTCACTGCCTGCTGCTGCTTTCTCTTTTTCCTCTGCCTGTTGCTTCTTGCTCTATCATGTTTTGTCCTCCTCCTTCTCCTCCTTGTCATTTTCCTCCTCCTCCAGTTGTGTACGCTTTCCTCCTCCTCCAGTTTTCTTCCGGATGCCTCCTCTTCCTCTTCCCCCTGTATCCTCCTGTTTCCTTTTACCCCTCCTCCTCCTCCTGTTGCCTCCTCAAGGGGAGATGGCCGCCATGCAGCTCTGCTGCCTAGCAGGGAGAGCTCAGAGAAGGCTGACTTAGGCTGTCATATTTATGGGCTAAAGTGCTTGGCTCGTAGTCAAATTCTATGCGGTGGTCAAATTAAATGCGATGGGAAAGGTATGCATGAGACTCCTAGTCCTCACAACTGTCTTTGTTCCTCGATAAATGAGTCTTGGAAAAGCCACCCGCTAGTCATGGGTTAATGGCATGATGGGTGTTCCAAGCTCATATGCATCAGTGCTCTCACTGTGTCACTCTGCTCCGTTGGGGGGTTTCAGAGAACAGATTGAACCTAGAGGAGTTCTTGGCCCAGCTACAGCTCAGGCCTTTACCTCCTCCGCAGCCTGCACCAAACCACTGCCAGTCTGGTCAAGGGGTCGAGCGGACCCGTCAGAGCCAACAAATACTCTAAAGGATTGAGTGAGTTTTTATCTAAATGGTCCTTTTCGGACATATACTTACCTTCATTGTTACACAATTTCTTAAAAAGAAAATGTTACCTGTGCACCCTTTGTCCAAAGACAAAGATTTCTTCAGAAAATACGTGGCCTCACACAACCCTTCTCCCTGCTGCACGTAGTGTGGTGAGCAGTACCTCCAGGGGCTTATGGATGAGTTTTTTGCGGAAAACTCTGCCAATGACCCATTGCTTTTGGACCCCCAGAGCATCCCCGGATGCTCAGGCACTTTCCTGCAGGTGGGCAGGAGAGAATTCCAGGGACACAAGTAAGAAGCAGCTCGCCAAGCCCTCGGCTGAGGTTGTTTTATAGGAGTAACTCTTCCTGCCCCCTCGGGAGGATGTTCCTCCCCTTCCCACACGCTCCTCCCACATCTCCCTGAGCCACGTCTCACCCATGCCAGTGTCCAGCCCAGCCATGGCAGGGGTGGTGTGCCCAGGCGGGGTCTGGATGGGTGGCTGCACCCACTGCTCCTCAATGCCTCGGCTCACCAGGTCAGGGCTCCTCTCGCCCTCCTGCCTCCCGTGCCCCCATCACTCCGATGTTCTAGTCAGTTCCCTCCCATGGCCCTGCTTGGTGCAGGGGGTCCTGGCACGGTGGGGGCACTGGGGAAATGGCCAGAGGGGTGGCAGGGCTGGAGCTGCCCTGGGCTCTCCCCTGTGCCTGCCCTGGCTGGTCCCCAGAGGGGCCATGCTGTGGTGGGAGGGGGCAGTCAGGACCCTGTGGGTGCTGGGAGGGAGTGGCAAGGCCCCAGGAACTGTGGGGATACACCGCCCCAGTGCCATCCACACACAAAGACCCTGATGCAGGGCTGCTGGGCCGAAACCATGGGGCTGGGGTCAGCCAGGCATGGGGCTAAGGCCCACCCCATCGCGGCCACCATGTCATGGCCATCTGCTCCCCACAGGCACCAGCCTCTGTCCCAGCATCACCATCCCTGACCCAGGGGGACGTAGGAGGTGACGGGGCCACAGGGTGATGTCGTTTGGCAATGGACCTTGAGGGTGTGGAGAGGAAAACTGGCAGCCCTCGCACCCTGGGAGGGGTCATTTTCAATTCAAATCACCAAAATGTCTCATGATGTGCCAAGCCAGACTAGTCAAAGGGACTCAACAAGACAGTGAACACAACTATACGTTCAGAGGACATGGCATTAGATGACGCAAATTTTGTGTGCTGGGGGCCAGGACATACCTTATAAGGCCATGCGGCCCCACCCCTCCTTTGTGTGCTGGGGACCAATACATACCTTATAAGGCCATGCAGCCCCACCCCTCCTTTGTGTGCTGGGGACCAGGACACACCTTATAAGGCCATGCGGCCCCACCCCTCCTTTGTGTGCTGGGGACCAGGACACGTATATAAGGCCATGCTCGCCCACCCCTGGCTGATTGCAGACGCTGTCTCCGCTCGTGTATGGTCACGGGAGGCAGCAGCTGCTGAGAGGGAGTGACGCGCGACGTTGGTGGCTGTTGGTGGCAGCGTTTGGTTGCCATCCCTGCAGCCATGAGACAGGGCGGTGCAAGACGGGGCCCCATGGCACGCAGCCGCCCCTCACCCTGCCAGGGCCCGGCGCAGAAGGACGAGCACAAGCGGCAGCTGGAGAGGCTGCGGGCTGAGTTGGAGGCTGAGCGACTCCGCTCCCAAGAGCTGCGCCGCCGCTTCGCTGATGAAACTCGTGAGCTGAAGGAGGCGGCTGAGCGGGACCGGCAGCTCCAGGCCCAACGGCTGCGCTCCCAATGGGAGCAGCGGCAGGCACGGGAGCTCCAGCGGCTGCGGGAGCTGAACCAGCGGCAGCGGGCAGCGGAGATCCGCCAGCTGCTGCGCTCGAAGGAGGCTGAGCTGCGTGAGGTGCAGCGGGTGATGCAGCAGCACCGTGACAACACCATCCGTCAGGCACGGGACCTGCAGCAGCAGCTGGCCAAGGAGCTGGTGAAAAGAGCCTGGAGCAAGAGTGAGGCCCACAGGAAGCTCCAGGATGTCCTCGGCAAGCTGCGCTGGGAGACCACTGGCGAGCAAGCTGCTCGCATTCTGGGCCTTGAAAAAGAACTGCTGCTGCAGCGAAGACTCTTCCTAAAGTACATCTTGGAGCGGTTCGATGGCAAGCAGCCTGCTTCCTGCAACGGGGCCAGGGCCAAGGCTACAACCTGGCAGCACCTGCAGACCCTCCTGGGCACCGGAGCCACCAGGCCCTGCTCTTTGGAGAGCCTCATGGCATCTTCCGCCTGCGAAAGAGAAGGGCAGCTGAAAACCCACCACAGCTTAACAGACGCTTGCCTCCAGGAGGAAGAGAACATGGATGTTACTCTCAAGGCCATTGGGGTAGACTTGGCGCCCTCCTCTTTGGAGAGCCGTGTGACATCTTCCTCCTGCGACGGAGAAGGGCAACCAAAAACCCACCACAGCTTAACAGACGCTTGCCTGCAGGAGGAAGGGAACAACATGGACGCTTTTCCAAAGGCCATTGGGGTAGACTTGGCGCCCTCCTCTTTGGAGAGCCACACGGCATCTTCCTCCTGCGACGGAGAAGGGCAGTCAAAAACCCACCACAGCATAAAAGACGCTTGCCTGCAGGAGGAAGGGAATAACATGGACACTTTTCCAAAGGCCATTGGGGTAGACTTGGCGCCCTCCTCTTTGGAGAGCCACACGGCATCTTCCTCCTGCGACGGAGAAGGGCCGTCAAAAACCCACCACAGCATAAAAGACGCTTGCCTGCAGGAGGAAGGGAACTTAGACGTTTTTCTCAAGGCCATTGGGGTAGACTTGGCGCCCTCCTCTTTGGAGAGCCACACGGCATCTTCCTCCTGCGACGGAGAAGGGCAGTCAAAAACCCACCACAGCATAAAAGACGCTTGCCTGCAGGAGGAAGGGAACTTAGATGTTTTTCTCAAGGCCATTGGGGTAGACTTGGCGCCCTCCTCTTTGGACAGCCGTGTGGCATCTTCCTTCTGCGACGGAGAAGGGCAGCCGGAAACCCACCACAGCTCAACAGACGCTTGCCTGCAGGAGGAAGGGAACTTAGACGTTTTTCTCAAGGCCATTGGGGTAGACTTGGCGCCCTCCTCTTTGGAGAGCCGCGTGGCATCTTCCTTCTGCGACGGAGAAGGGCAACCAAAAACCCACCACAGCTTAACAGACGCTTGCCTGCAGGAGGAAGGGAACTTAGACGTTTTTCTCAAGGCCATTGGGGTAGACTTGGCGCCCTCCTCTTTGGAGAGCCGCGTGGCATCTTCCTCCTGCGACGGAGAAGGGCAACCAAAAACCCACCAGAGCTTAACAGACGCTTGCCTCCAGGAGGAAGGGAACAACATAGACGCTTTTCTCGAGGCCGTGGGGCAAGACTTGCTGCCACAGAACTTGGAGTCCCCGACACCAGGAAGCACCGGCAGCGGGCAGTCTGTGGCAGAGGTGGGTGTTCAGACTGAAGGGCAGCAGGAGGACTGGCTGCTGGGTAGCAGTCACAGCAAGCTGCTGGAGCACAACACCAACCTCCAGCATGCCCTGAAGGACCTCGAGAGGCGATGCAGTGTCCTTCGAGAGGAGAACTGTCTTCTGAGGAAGGCAAGCTCTACTGAAGTGCAGAAGGAGAGGGAGAAGCTCAAGCAGCAGGCTGCTAAGCTGCGCCTCATTAGCACGCGGCTGCAAGAAAAAGCCCAGCAACTGCAGGCCATCGATGGCCTGATCAATGCGTCAAGTGCCACTGCCCATCCAAGGCTCCACGAGGAACTGTGTATGACATCGTTTCCTCAGCAGAGGGCTGGAGAAATGAAGAGCTTGCCAGAGCTTTGCTGGCACAGGACGAGCAGGATGACTTCTCAGAGAAGGCAGCTGAGGAGTTCCAGGCCCAAGTGGCTGCAGATGAAGAGGAATCCTCTTATGTGACCACCCACTGCCCAACTTGTGAGGAGTTCTGGGTGCAGCTTAGGGAGATGACCAATGAAAACCCAAATGGCTGAAGAAAATGCTCGCCTCTGTGGGCAGATGGGTTTGACGCAAACGGCAACTAAGGCAAGTGGCAGAGGAGCAAGATTCTGCCATCTGAACGAACATCTGTCTTCAAACCCAGCTGGAAGAGGCAGAGCGTGAACTGAAAGCCATGAGAGAAAAAGCAGAAAGAAGTCAGCAGCTGGAGAGGAACATGAAGAGACAGAGTTAGCACTCCAGAGGAAAGAAGAGGAAAAAGAAGACACAGGTGTTTTCTGTCCTGTCGTCTTCTATCTTCTTATTAAATCTTTTCTTAACGATCTCTCTGCCTTATCTCACTCTCTATCCTGTCTGTATGTGAACTGAAAGGACTATGTGCCAGCTACTGGGGGGCTGGAGTGGGTGGACTGGGTGCCAGCTACTGGAGTCAACCAGGGGGTGCAGGCACCCCTGGCTTGTGGTGCCAGTTACTGGCATGGGTCCCAGTGCAGCTACTGGAGCTTGTGGGGCTCTCGGCCACCAGGCACGGGGGCAGGAATGGTGTGAGTAGTGGGGGCCCGGCATGAGTGAGGCGAGTGAGTGGCTCTGGGAGTGTCTGGATATTCCCCAGAACCGGGGTGCATGGGCTGTGAGTGTGCATTTCCCAGCAAACTTCAAGCTGGACCAGCTGGTGACTAGGGGGACCTTGGGTCCGGGCTGGGGTATCATGCGGGCAGAGGGTCCGTGCTGGCACCTGAGGAGATGTGCAAGCGTGGGAGGCCTGCAGGACAAATGTGGGGTGCTGCCTGTTGTCAGGGAGCAGCAAGATGGACCAGCCATTGAGTAGGGGACCCGTGGGGTGGGTCAGAGGGACGAGATCTGGGCAGGAGTATTAGGGGGACAGAGGGGCCGTGCCAGTACGTGAGGGATCCGTGACCATGCGTGTGCTTGTGAACACAGAGAGTGTCGTGTGTGTGCCTGCACTGGTGACCTCCTGTCTGAGCCAGCCCAAGAGGCGGAGGGGACGCGGCTGTCTGTGTTTGTGTTTTACACGAGTCCTGCATGTGGGTGCTGTAGACAGCAGGGCCTCACCTGTGGCAGTCCATGTGACTGGCCCTGTCAGTGTCCTCTGCCTCTGTGTGTTGGGATGCGTGCTCAGCTTCGCTACAGGTTCCACCTGCGAGTGGAAAAGTGGCGCCTGCATCCCTCAGCCTGGGAAAAGACCTCAGGTCCTCAGGCACCGGGCTGGGCTCCAGGAGATGGGCAGGACCATACTGGCTGCTACTGGTTTGTACTGGGCTCCAGCGGCACGGCAGGAGGGGTTCTGGGCTGGAGTGGCTGCAAGTGGTGGCCAGTCTTGACATCCCGTAACACCGTGGGCCTGTGGGTTGCATGGGGGGAGCTGAATCCCGCTCCAGCCCCAGGGCTTCCAGCTGGGGATGAGATGCCTGCATTGCCTCAGCTGAATCCCTGCCCGGCACAGGGTCCAACCAACACCTCCCTGTCACTGCCTGTGTGACAGGAGGATCCGGGGAACTACAGGCCTGTCAGCCTGACCTCGGTGCCGGGGAAGGTTATGGAGAGGCTCATCTTGAGGGCGCTCACAGGACACGTGCAGGATAACCAAGGGATCAGGCCCAGCCAGCACGGGTTCATGAAAGGCAGGTCCTGCTTGACCAACCTGATCTCCTTCTATGACCAGGTGACCCGCCTAGTGGATGAGGGGAAGGCTGTTGATGTTGTCTACCTGGACTTCAGCAAAGCCTTTGACACTGTTCCCCACAGTATTCTCCTGGCCCCCTCCCAGGACAGATTGGGCTATGTCCCAGTCCCAACTGGATCCCCTGGCCCCCTCCCAGGACAGACTGGGCCTTGTCCCTGCCCTAACTGGACCCCCAGGCCCCATCCCAGGACAGACTGGGATCATTCCCAGTCGAAAGTGGATCCCCTGGCCCCCTCCCAGTACAGACGTGGCCCTGTCCCAGTCTAAACTGGACCCCCTACTCCCCTACCAGGACACACTGGGATCGTTCCCAGACCAAACTGGATCCCCTGGCCCCCTCCCAGGACACACTGGGATCATTCCCAGGACAGACTGGGATCATTCCCAATCCAAACGGGATACCCTGGCCCCCTCCCAGGACAGAATGGGATCATTCCCAGTCCAAACTGGATCCCCTGGCGCCCTCCCAGGACAGACTGGGATCATTCCCAATACAAACAGGATCCCCTGGCCCCCTCCAAGGACAGACTGGGCCATCTCCCTGTCGAAACTGGATCCCCTGCCCCCTCCCTTTTAAGACTGGGATCATTCCCAGTCCAATCTGGATCCCCTGGCCCCCTCCCAGGACAGACTGGGCCCTGTCCCAGTCCTAACTGGATCCCCTGGCCCCTTCCCAGGACAGACTGGGCCCTGTCCCAGTCCAAACTGCATCGCCTGGCCCCCTCTGAGGACAGACTGGGATCATTCCAAGTCCAAACGGGATCCCTTGGCCCCCTCCCAGGACAGACTGGGATTATTCTCAATCCAAACTGGATCCCCTGGCCCCCTCCCAGGACAGAGTGGGCCCTGTCCCAGTCCAAACTGGATCCCCTGGCCCCCTCCCAGGACAGACTGGGCCCTTTCCCAGTCCAAACTGGATCCCCTGGCCCCCTCCCAGGACAGACTGGGATCACTCCCAGTCCAAACTGGATCCCCTGGCCCTCTCCCACTACTGACTGGGATCATTCTCAGTCCAAACTGGATCCCCTGGCCCCCTCCCAGGACAGAGTGGGCCCTGTCCCAGTCCAAACTGGATCTCCTGGCCCCCTTCCCAGGACAGACTGGGCCCTGTCCCAGTCCAAACTGGATCCCCTGGCCCCCTCCCAGGACAGACTGGGATCATTCCCAGTCGAAAGTGGATCCCTTGGCCCCCTCCCAGGACACACTGGGATCATTCCCAGGACAGACTGGGATCATTCCCAATCCAAACTGGATCCCCTGGCCCCCTCCCAGGACAGACTGGGGTCATTCCCAGTCCAAACTGGATCCCCTGGCCCCCTCCCAGGACAGACTGGGCCCTGTCCCAGTCCAGTCTGGATCCCCTGGCCCCCTCCCAGGACAGACTGGGCCCTGTCCCATTCCAAATTGGATGCCCTGGCGCCCTCCCAGGACAGACTGGGATCATTCCCAGTACAAACAGGATCCCCTGGCCCCCTCCAAGGACAGACTGGGCCATCTCCCTGTCGAAACTGGATCCCCTGCCCCCTCCCTTTTAAGACTGGGATCATTCCCAGTCCAATCTGGATCCCCTGGCCCCCTCCCAGGACAGACTGGGCCCTGTCCCAGTCCTAACTGGATCCCCTGGCCCCTTCCCAGGACAGACTGGGCCCTGTCCCAGTCCAAACTGCATCGCCTGGCCCCCTCTGAGGACAGACTGGGATCATTCCAAGTCCAAACGGGATCCCTTGGCCCCCTCCCAGGACAGACTGGGATTATTCTCAATACAAACTGGATCCCCTGGCCCCCTCCCAGGACAGAGTGGGCCCTGTCCCAGTCCAAACTGGATCCCCTGGCCCCCTCCCAGGACAGACTGGGCCCTTTCCCAGTCCAAACTGGATCCCCTGGCCCCCTCCCAGGACAGACTGGGATCACTCCCAGTCCAAACTGGATCCCCTGGCCCTCTCCCACTACTGACTGGGATCATTCTCAGTCCAAACTGGATCCCCTGGCCCCCTCCCAGGACAGAGTGGGCCCTGTCCCAGTCCAAACTGGATCTCCTGGCCCCCTTCCCAGGACAGACTGGGCCCTGTCCCAGTCCAAACTGGATCCCCTGGCCCCCTCCCAGGACAGACTGGGATCATTCCCAGTCGAAAGTGGATCCCTTGGCCCCCTCCCAGGACACACTGGGATCATTCCCAGGACAGACTGGGATCATTCCCAATCCAAACTGGATCCCCTGGCCCCCTCCCAGGACAGACTGGGGTCATTCCCAGTCCAAACTGGATCCCCTGGCCCCCTCCCAGGACAGACTGGGCCCTGTCCCAGTCCAGTCTGGATCCCCTGGCCCCCTCCCAGGACAGACTGGGCCCTGTCCCATTCCAAATTGGATGCCCTGGCGCCCTCCCAGGACAGACTGGGATCATTCCCAGTACAAACAGGATCCCCTGGCCCCCTCCAAGGACAGACTGGGCCATCTCCCTGTCGAAACTGGATCCCCTGCCCCCTCCCTTTTAAGACTGGGATCATTCCCAGTCCAATCTGGATCCCCTGGCCCCCTCCCAGGACAGACTGGGCCCTGTCCCAGTCCTAACTGGATCCCCTGGCCCCTTCCCAGGACAGACTGGGCCCTGTCCCAGTCCAAACTGCATCGCCTGGCCCCCTCTGAGGACAGACTGGGATCATTCCAAGTCCAAACGGGATCCCTTGGCCCCCTCCCAGGACAGACTGGGATTATTCTCAATCCAAACTGGATCCCCTGGCCCCCTCCCAGGACAGAGTGGGCCCTGTCCCAGTCCAAACTGGATCCCCTGGCCCCCTCCCAGGACAGACTGGGCCCTTTCCCAGTCCAAACTGGATCCCCTGGCCCCCTCCCAGGACAGACTGGGATCACTCCCAGTCCAAACTGGATCCCCTGGCCCTCTCCCACTACTGACTGGGATCATTCTCAATCCAAACTGGATCCCCTGGCCCCCTCCCAGGACAGAGTGGGCCCTGTCCCAGTCCAAACTGGATCTCCTGGCCCCCTTCCCAGGACAGACTGGGCCCTGTCCCAGTCCAAACTGGATCCCCTGGCCCCCTCCCAGGACAGACTGGGATCATTCCCAGTCGAAAGTGGATCCCTTGGCCCCCTCCCAGGACACACTGGGATCATTCCCAGGACAGACTGGGATCATTCCCAATCCAAACTGGATCCCCTGGCCCCCTCCCAGGACAGACTGGGGTCATTCCCAGTCCAAACTGGATCCCCTGGCCCCCTCCCAGGACAGACTGGGCCCTGTCCCAGTCCAGTCTGGATCCCCTGGCCCCCTCCCAGGACAGACTGGGCCCTGTCCCATTCCAAATTGGATGCCCTGGCGCCCTCCCAGGACAGACTGTGATCATTCCCAGTACAAACAGGATCCCCTGGCCCCCTCCAAGGACAGACTGGGCCATCTCCCTGTCGAAACTGGATCCCCTGCCCCCTCCCTTTTAAGACTGGGATCATTCCCAGTCCAATCTGGATCCCCTGGCCCCTTCCCAGGACAGACTGGGCCCTGGCCAAGTCCAAACTGCATCGCATGGCCCCCTCCCAGGACAGACTGGGATTATTCTCAATCCAAACTGGATCCCCTGGCCCCCTCCCAGGACAGACTGGGCCCTGTCCCAGTCCAAACTGGGTCCCCTGGCCCCCTCCCAGGACAGACTGGGATCACTCCCAGTCCAAACTGGATCCCGTGGCCCTCTCGCACTACTGACTGGGATCATTCTCAGTCCAAACTGGATCCCCTGGCCCCCTCCCAGGACAGAGTGGGCCCTGTCCCAGTCCAAACGGGATCCCCTGGCCCCCTCCCAGGACAGACTGGGCCCTGTCCCAGTCCAAACTGGATCCCCTGGCCCCCTCCCAGGACAGACTGGGCCCTGTCCCAGTCCAAACTGGATCTCCTGGCCCCCTTCCCAGGACAGACTGGGCCCTGTCCCAGTCCAAACTGGATCCCCTGGCCCCCTCCCAGGACAGAGTGGGATCATTCCCAGTCGAAAATGGATCCCTTGGCCCCCTCCCAGGACAGACTGACATGCGGAAACAAACTTCACAACTCACACACAGTTATAAAGCAGGCATGTGTACTGCGGCTCCGAGTGCAAGGGGATTTCTCCTCAAAGCTTGCACACCACGTTAAAATCATGACAGGTATTTAAAACAGGTAATAAAGTTAGTTATGCCGACTGGTGCGACCCCTTAATGAACTACTGGTTAATACTTTCCTTACTTCATCTGAAAGTTACAGTTCTCTTTTAATTCACCACGCATGCTCAGAGAGTAGGGGGCTTAATTGGGTTGGGGCTTTCCTAGCTAGGAGGTGTGTTCCTTAGTATTATAATGAGATTATAATGAGACAAGTTAACTCTAGGGCACTATTTTGGCAGTCTATTCTATTTTTCTACGATTCGTCCTTGTGCTAATCGTTATTGCTAGTTAGCAGAGAGTCAGTGAAGACAGTCTTTCTCTCTAATATGTCTAAGTGCCAGGCACAGTTGCTATGAAGCATCTTCTTTACATTCTTCTTTCTTACTTTCAGCCCTTGTTTTCAGGATGCCCTGTAACACTCCCATCACCTCCTCTCGAAGAACTCTTGTCCAGGCTCTTCCTCCTCATCCCAGCTGAGGTAACTGCCCTCCGGCTCAGGGCTGACTGGGGGCTGCCGACCCTCGGGGCAGCAGCAGGAGGTGCTCTGACCCTGGTTGTGGGCTTGTCCCTGGGTTCAGCACTCGGGCCCGGGGCTGCTGAACTGGGCCAGGGCGGGGCCTGTGGGCAGTGAGGTCTCCAGGTCCCCCCAGGCCTTGCCCTGGCCCTGGCCCTGGTCCCCCCCTCACCCCGGCTGCCCCCAGCCCGTCTCTCCCCCATTTCTCCTCAGGCCCCTCCACCTCTGCCCCACCCACCCCAGGCCGGCTGTGACTGACAGGCCACCTCCGCCTCCGCTGATTGGCTCAACTGTGGCCAATGGCGTGGCTGTTGCCAGGCGGGTAGGGGCAGCCCGGGCCTCTCCTCACAGAGCCGCCCTGCACCCGAAGCCCCCCCACCGCAGCTGCCTCCTCAGCCAGCCGGGACACTGGGCCTGCGGAGAGACGGCCTTCAAGAAGGGCCATGGCACCTGGAGCTGTTCCCTCAGCAGCACAAGGTGTGTGCACAGCTCTGCTGTCCCTCGGTCCGCTCACGGGGTCTGGGCGTGCTCAGGGAGGGAGGGAGGGAGGGAAGGGGAGGGGGGTAAGGGGGGGGACATGACAGGAGGGGAGGGGACGGGAGGGGAGCTGCCCTGGATTTGCTCTGGTTCGGCAAGTCTTTCCCAAAGTGCAGGTCTGTCTGTGCTCCAGCCACAGCCCTGGGCAGGAGGAGCTGCGTGACGGGAGCCGCTGGCGTCGGCCAGGCCGGCACCTGGCAGGAGACAGGGCTCTGCCCCCGGTCACACCGCCCATGCTGAGCCCAGCAGCCAGGGCCTGCGTCAGGCCTCACCTTCCCCCGGGGCTGAGGAGGGCAGACGCCCTGTCCTGGCGTGGCCCAGGGCATCCTCCTGTGGCCAGAAGGAAGGACAGAGCCCTGTCACTCTCCCCACAGGGGCTGACCTCGTGGCATGTGGGCTGGACAGGCGCCATGTCCCTGTTCGTCTGGGCGGCCTTCAGGGAAACGAGGAAGTCACAGTGTGCACCCAGCCATGAGGCGAGGGAAAAGGAGTCCTGTCAAGGTTTTTCGCTCTTTCACATCTGAACTCAAATACCTGTGTGCAGCAAAGTCAGCCCTTTTTCCTCCAAGCTGCACAGCTTTCTGCCAGCGAAAGCGAGGTGGGCTGAGCTGGCCTTCGGGATAACTCGGCTCCTTTCTTTTCAAATTGTGTGCCTACACTTTTCCTTTTTTCCACCTTTTCTTTCTTCCTGCTTTCCCCCAGTTGCATTCTCCATTAAAGGTGATTATGATTTGGCTTTCTGGACAGGTCATAGAGTAGGTAGATACAGGAAATAAGTATAGGCCCGTCTATACCTCCAGAGCTGTAGGCTATAGACTAGATAGATCTGGGCGACAGGTAGAGTTGCTATTTGCTACTCATAATTTCTTTTCCATCTTGTAAAATAGGTAAGCGTGGGGAGAGCAGTGGAGTCCTCCTACTGAGAAGCTGGGCTCAGTCTAGAATGACAAGAAGCCCACCCTGACTGATCGGGAAGGAAGAGGACAGAAAAGGAGCACGGCCAAGAGAGCCATTAAAGTAGCAGCTGAAAGCCAGTCACTCCTGCACACAAGGTGGGAAAGCATGAGCTGGAGAGCCAGAGGGCTCTGCTGCTCACGCTGGCAACAAGTCAGCAGCAGGTCCTCTTCAGAGAAGATGACATGCATTGGAGTCTTTCAAAAGGGCCTTTGTAACTGCTCTGAACTGGAGCCCTGTGACAGTGATGGGAAGGTTCAGCCTGCAGCCCTGCAGCAGTTAAAATCGCACTGAAACAGTTTGGATGGTGTTTTGTTTTAGGTCCTCATTTCATTGAGCCAGAAGTATTCCTTTGCAATTAGGTGACGGGGATCTTCTTGCACGGATCTTCTCTTTCTGGACTGCGTCCTGACATCCTTTGTCATCCAGAGCTTTCCCCTCTGTTCCCAAGAGGAAGCGATGGTCACAATGTGGACTCCTGCGAGTAAGGACTGCAGAACTAGGCCTGGATTTTCTGACTCTCTGAAGAAAACCAGACATGGCAGGTGCTCCATCCCTGATTTTTGATGTGCTTGAAATCCAGAGGAAATACGGGGCTGTTTCCTCCTCCTCCTCCTCCCCTTCCTTCTTTTCCTCTTGCCTTCTATTGCCTCCTCGTTGCCTCCTTCTCCTCATCGTCCTCCTCTTCTTCCTCCTCTTTCCTCTCGTTACCTCCTGCTGCCTCCTCCTCCTCCTCCTCCTTGGTTTGCCTCCTGTTATCTCCTTTGCCTCCTTCTGCCTCCTCCTATTGCTTCCTGTTACCTCCTCCTCTTTCTCCTCCTCTTTCTTCTTGTTGCCTCCTGTTCCTCCATGTTATGCCCTCCCCCTCCTTTTTAAACCTCTGCCTCCTCCTCATTTCTGTTGCCTCTTGTTGCCCCCTTCTCCTCTCCCTGGTGCTTCCTTTTGCCTCCTTCTCCTCTTTCCTCCTGTTTCCTTCCCCTTCTTTAGTTGCTTCGTGTTTGTTCCTGTTGTCTTCTACGCCTCCTAATGTTGCCTCCTGTTGATTTTTGTTTCTTCTTCCTCCTCCTCTTACTCCTCTTACTTGTTAGTGCCTCTTGTTGTCTACTTGTTCTCCTCGTCCTTTTGCCTTCTGTTGCCTCTTGTTGCCTCTTTCTCCTCCTCCTGCTGCCTTCCTTTGCCTCCTGATACCTTCTCCTCCTCTTGCCTCCTGGTGCATTTTAGTGCCTCCTGTTCCCTCCTCCTCCTCCTGTACTTTCCTCCTGTTTCCTCTTGTTGCCTCCTCCCTCTCCTCTTCCTCCTCCCGTTCCTCTTCCTCCTCCTTCTCTTCCTTCTCCTCCTCCTCTTCCTCCTCTTCTTCCTCCATCTCCTTCTTCACTGCCTGCTGCTGCTTTCTCTTTTTCCTCTGCCTGTTGCTTCTTGCTCTATCATGTTTTGTCCTCCTCCTTCTCCTCCTTGTCATTTTCCTCCTCCTCCAGTTGTGTACGCTTTCCTCCTCCTCCAGTTTTCTTCCGGTTGCCTCCTCTTCCTCTTCCCCCTGTATCCTCCTGTTTCCTTTTACCCCTCCTCCTCCTCCTGTTGCCTCCTCAAGGGGAGATGGCCGCCATGCAGCTCTGCTGCCTAGCAGGGAGAGCTCAGAGAAGGCTGACTTAGGCTGTCATATTTATGGGCTAAAGTGCTTGGCTCGTAGTCAAATTCTATGCGGTGGTCAAATTAAATGCGATGGGAAAGGTATGCATGAGACTCCTAGTCCTCACAACTGTCTTTGTTCCTCGATAAATGAGTCTTGGAAAAGCCACCCGCTAGTCATGGGTTAATGGCATGATGGGTGTTCCAAGCTCATATGCATCAGTGCTCTCACTGTGTCACTCTGCTCCGTTGGGGGGTTTCAGAGAACAGATTGAACCTAGAGGAGTTCTTGGCCCAGCTACAGCTCAGGCCTTTACCTCCTCCGCAGCCTGCACCAAACCACTGCCAGTCTGGTCAAGGGGTCGAGCGGACCCGTCAGAGCCAACAAATACTCTAAAGGATTGAGTGAGTTTTTATCTAAATGGTCCTTTTCGGACATATACTTACCTTCATTGTTACACAATTTCTTAAAAAGAAAATGTTACCTGTGCACCCTTTGTCCAAAGACAAAGATTTCTTCAGAAAATACGTGGCCTCACACAACCCTTCTCCCTGCTGCACGTAGTGTGGTGAGCAGTACCTCCAGGGGCTTATGGATGAGTTTTTTGCGGAAAACTCTGCCAATGACCCATTGCTTTTGGACCCCCAGAGCATCCCTGGATGCTCAGGCACTTTCCTGCAGGTGGGCAGGAGAGAATTCCAGGGACACAAGTAAGAAGCAGCTCGCCAAGCCCTCGGCTGAGGTTGTTTTATAGGAGTAACTCTTCCTGCCCCCTCGGGAGGATGTTCCTCCCCTTCCCACACGCTCCTCCCACATCTCCCTGAGCCACGTCTCACCCATGCCAGTGTCCAGCCCAGCCATGGCAGGGGTGGTGTGCCCAGGCGGGGTCTGGATGGGTGGCTGCACCCACTGCTCCTCAATGCCTCGGCTCACCAGGTCAGGGCTCCTCTCGCCCTCCTGCCTCCCGTGCCCCCATCACTCCGATGTTCTAGTCAGTTCCCTCCCATGGCCCTGCTTGGTGCAGGGGGTCCTGGCACGGTGGGGGCACTGGGGAAATGGCCAGAGGGGTGGCAGGGCTGGAGCTGCCCTGGGCTCTCCCCTGTGCCTGCCCTGGCTGGTCCCCAGAGGGGCCATGCTGTGGTGGGAGGGGGCAGTCAGGACCCTGTGGGTGCTGGGAGGGAGTGGCAAGGCCCCAGGAACTGTGGGGATACACCGCCCCAGTGCCATCCACACACAAAGACCCTGATGCAGGGCTGCTGGGCCGAAACCATGGGGCTGGGGTCAGCCAGGCATGGGGCTAAGGCCCACCCCATCGCGGCCACCATGTCATGGCCATCTGCTCCCCACAGGCACCAGCGTCTGTCCCAGCATCACCATCCCTGACCCAGGGGGACGTAGGAGGTGACGGGGCCACAGGGTGATGTCGTTTGGCAATGGACCTTGAGGGTGTGGAGAGGAAAACTGGCAGCCCTCGCACCCTGGGAGGGGTCATTTTCAATTCAAATCACCAAAATGTCTCATGATGTGCCAAGCCAGACTAGTCAAAGGGACTCAACAAGACAGTGAACACAACTATACGTTCAGAGGACATGGCATTAGATGACGCAAATTTTGTGTGCTGGGGGCCAGGACATACCTTATAAGGCCATGCGGCCCCACCCCTCCTTTGTGTGCTGGGGACCAATACATACCTTATAAGGCCATGCAGCCCCACCCCTCCTTTGTGTGCTGGGGACCAGGACACACCTTATAAGGCCATGCGGCCCCACCCCTCCTTTGTGTGCTGGGGACCAGGACACGTATATAAGGCCATGCTCGCCCACCCCTGGCTGATTGCAGACGCTGTCTCCGCTCGTGTATGGTCACGGGAGGCAGCAGCTGCTGAGAGGGAGTGACGCGCGACGTTGGTGGCTGTTGGTGGCAGCGTTTGGTTGCCATCCCTGCAGCCATGAGACAGGGCGGTGCAAGACGGGGCCCCATGGCACGCAGCTGCCCCTCACCCTGCCAGGGCCCGGCGCAGAAGGACGAGCACAAGCGGCAGCTGGAGAGGCTGCGGGCTGAGTTGGAGGCTGAGCGACTCCGCTCCCAAGAGCTGCGCCGCCGCTTCGCTGATGAAACTCGTGAGCTGAAGGAGGCGGCTGAGCGGGACCGGCAGCTCCAGGCCCAACGGCTGCGCTCCCAATGGGAGCAGCGGCAGGCACGGGAGCTCCAGCGGCTGCGGGAGCTGAACCAGCGGCAGCGGGCAGCGGAGATCCGCCAGCTGCTGCGCTCGAAGGAGGCTGAGCTGCGTGAGGTGCAGCGGGTGATGCAGCAGCACCGTGACAACACCATCCGTCAGGCACGGGACCTGCAGCAGCAGCTGGCCAAGGAGCTGGTGAAAAGAGCCTGGAGCAAGAGTGAGGCCCACAGGAAGCTCCAGGATGTCCTCGGCAAGCTGCGCTGGGAGACCACTGGCGAGCAAGCTGCTCGCATTCTGGGCCTTGAAAAAGAACTGCTGCTGCAGCGAAGACTCTTCCTAAAGTACATCTTGGAGCGGTTCGATGGCAAGCAGCCTGCTTCCTGCAACGGGGCCAGGGCCAAGGCTACAACCTGGCAGCACCTGCAGACCCTCCTGGGCACCGGAGCCACCAGGCCCTGCTCTTTGGAGAGCCTCATGGCATCTTCCGCCTGCGAAAGAGAAGGGCAGCTGAAAACCCACCACAGCTTAACAGACGCTTGCCTGCAGGAGGAAGAGAACATGGATGTTACTCTCAAGGCCATTGGGGTAGACTTGGCGCCCTCCTCTTTGGAGAGCCGTGTGACATCTTCCTCCTGCGACGGAGAAGGGCAACCAAAAACCCACCACAGCTTAACAGACGCTTGCCTGCAGGAGGAAGGGAACAACATGGACGCTTTTCCAAAGGCCATTGGGGTAGACTTGGCGCCCTCCTCTTTGGAGAGCCACACGGCATCTTCCTCCTGCGACGGAGAAGGGCAGTCAAAAACCCACCACAGCATAAAAGACGCTTGCCTGCAGGAGGAAGGGAATAACATGGACACTTTTCCAAAGGCCATTGGGGTAGACTTGGCGCCCTCCTCTTTGGAGAGCCACACGGCATCTTCCTCCTGCGACGGAGAAGGGCAGTCAAAAACCCACCACAGCATAAAAGACGCTTGCCTGCAGGAGGAAGGGAACAACGTGGACGTTTTTCTCAAGGCCATTGGGGTAGACTTGGCGCCCTCCTCTTTGGAGAGCCACAAGGCATCTTCCTCCTGCGACGGAGAAGGGCAGTCAAAAACCCACCACAGCATAAAAGACGCTTGCCTGCAGGAGGAAGGGAACTTAGATGTTTTTCTCAAGGCCATTGGGGTAGACTTGGCACCCTCCTCTTTGGACAGCCGTGTGGCATCTTCCTTCTGCGACGGAGAAGGGCAGCCGGAAACCCACCACAGCTCAACAGACGCTTGCCTGCAGGAGGAAGGGAACTTAGACGTTTTTCTCAAGGCCATTGGGGTAGACTTGGCGCCCTCCTCTTTGGAGAGCCGCGTGGCATCTTCCTTCTGCGACGGAGAAGGGCAACCAAAAACCCACCACAGCTTAACAGACGCTTGCCTGCAGGAGGAAGGGAACTTAGACGTTTTTCTCAAGGCCATTGGGGTAGACTTGGCGCCCTCCTCTTTGGAGAGCCGCGTGGCATCTTCCTCCTGCGACGGAGAAGGGCAACCAAAAACCCACCACAGCTTAACAGACGCTTGCCTCCAGGAGGAAGGGAACAACATAGACGCTTTTCTCGAGGCCGTGGGGCAAGACTTGCTGCCACAGAACTTGGAGTCCCCGACACCAGGAAGCACCGGCAGCGGGCGGTCTGTGGCAGAGGTGGGTGTTCAGACTGAAGGGCAGCAGGAGGACTGGCTGCTGGGTAGCAGTCACAGCAAGCTGCTGGAGCACAACACCAACCTCCAGCATGCCCTGAAGGACCTCGAGAGGCGATGCAGTGTCCTTCGAGAGGAGAACTGTCTTCTGAGGAAGGCAAGCTCTACTGAAGTGCAGAAGGAGAGGGAGAAGCTCAAGCAGCAGGCTGCTAAGCTGCTCCTCATTAGCACGCGGCTGCAAGAAAAAGCCCAGCAACTGCAGGCCATCGATGGCCTGATCAATGCGTCAAGTGCCACTGCCCATCCAAGGCTCCACGAGGAACTGTGTATGACATGGTTTCCTCAGCAGAGGGCTGGAGAAATGAAGAGCTTGCCAGAGCTTTGCTGGCACAGGACGAGCAGGATGACTTCTCAGAGAAGGCAGCTGAGGAGTTCCAGGCCCAAGTGGCTGCAGATGAAGAGGAATCCTCTTATGTGACCACCCACTGCCCAACTTGTGAGGAGTTCTGGGTGCAGCTTAGGGAGATGACCAATGAAAACCCAAATGGCTGAAGAAAATGCTCGCCTCTGTGGGCAGATGGGTTTGACGCAAACGGCAACTAAGGCAAGTGGCAGAGGAGCAAGATTCTGCCATCTGAACGAACATCTGTCTTCAAACCCAGCTGGAAGAGGCAGAGCGTGAACTGAAAGCCATGAGAGAAAAAGCAGAAAGAAGTCAGCAGCTGGAGAGGAACATGAAGAGACAGAGTTAGCACTCCAGAGGAAAGAAGAGGAAAAAGAAGACACAGGTGTTTTCTGTCCTGTCGTCTTCTATCTTCTTATTAAATCTTTTCTTAACGATCTCTCTGCCTTATCTCACTCTCTATCCTGTCTGTATGTGAACTGAAAGGACTATGTGCCAGCTACTGGGGGGCTGGAGTGGGTGGACTGGGTGCCAGCTACTGGAGTCAACCAGGGGGTGCAGGCACCCCTGGCTTGTGGTGCCAGTTACTGGCATGGGTCCCAGTGCAGCTACTGGAGCTTGTGGGGCTCTCGGCCACCAGGCACGGGGGCAGGAATGGTGTGAGTAGTGGGGGCCCGGCATGAGTGAGGCGAGTGAGTGGCTCTGGGAGTGTCTGGATATTCCCCAGAACCGGGGTGCATGGGCTGTGAGTGTGCATTTCCCAGCAAACTTCAAGCTGGACCAGCTGGTGACTAGGGGGACCTTGGGTCCGGGCTGGGGTATCATGCGGGCAGAGGGTCCGTGCTGGCACCTGAGGAGATGTGCAAGCGTGGGAGGCCTGCAGGACAAATGTGGGGTGCTGCCTGTTGTCAGGGAGCAGCAAGATGGACCAGCCATTGAGTAGGGGACCCGTGGGGTGGGTCAGAGGGACGAGATCTGGGCAGGAGTATTAGGGGGACAGAGGGGCCGTGCCAGTACGTGAGGGATCCGTGACCATGCGTGTGCTTGTGAACACAGAGAGTGTCGTGTGTGTGCCTGCACTGGTGACCTCCTGTCTGAGCCAGCCCAAGAGGCGGAGGGGACGCGGCTGTCTGTGTTTGTGTTTTACACGAGTCCTGCATGTGGGTGCTGTAGACAGCAGGGCCTCACCTGTGGCAGTCCGTGTGACTGGCCCTGTCAGTGTCCTCTGCCTCTGTGTGTTGGGATGCGTGCTCAGCTTCGCTACAGGTTCCACCTGCGAGTGGAAAAGTGGCGCCTGCATCCCTCAGCCTGGGAAAAGACCTCAGGTCCTCAGGCACCGGGCTGGGCTCCAGGAGATGGGCAGGACCATACTGGCTGCTACTGGTTTGTACTGGGCTCCAGCGGCACGGCAGGAGGGGTTCTGGGCTGGAGTGGCTGCAAGTGGTGGCCAGTCTTGACATCCCGTAACACCGTGGGCCTGTGGGTTGCATGGGGGGAGCTGAATCCCGCTCCAGCCCCAGGGCTTCCAGCTGGGGATGAGATGCCTGCATTGCCTCAGCTGAATCCCTGCCCGGCACAGGGTCCAACCAACACCTCCCTGTCACTGCCTGTGTGACAGGAGGATCCGGGGAACTACAGGCCTGTCAGCCTGACCTCGGTGCCGGGGAAGGTTATGGAGAGGCTCATCTTGAGGGCGCTCACAGGACACGTGCAGGATAACCAAGGGATCAGGCCCAGCCAGCACGGGTTCATGAAAGGCAGGTCCTGCTTGACCAACCTGATCTCCTTCTATGACCAGGTGACCCGCCTAGTGGATGAGGGGAAGGCTGTTGATGTTGTCTACCTGGACTTCAGCAAAGCCTTTGACACTGTTCCCCACAGTATTCTCCTACAGAAGCTGGCGGCCCGTGGTTTAGACAGGTACACTCTTCGCTGGGTAAAAAACTGGCTGGATGGCCGAGCCCAGAGAGTTGTAGTGAATGGGGTGAAATCCAGCTGGCGGCCGGTCACAAGCGGAGTCCCCCAGGGCTCAGTTTTGGGACCGGTCTTGTTTAATGTCTTCATTGATGATCTGGATGAGGGGATAGAGTGCACCCTCAGCAAGTTTGCAGATGACACCAAGTTGGGAGGGAGTGTTGATCTGCTTGAGGGTAGGAAGGCTCTGCAGAGGGATCTGGACAGGCTGGATCGATGGGCTGAGACCAACCAGATGAAGTTCAATAAGGCCAAGTGCCGGGTTGTACACTTTGGCCACAACAACCCCAAGCAACGCTACAGGCTTGGGGATGAGTGGCTGGAAAGCTCCCCCACAGAAAAGGACCTGGGGGTGTTGATCGACACCCGGCTGAATATGAGCCAGCAGTGTGCCCAGGTGGCCAAGAAGGCCAACGGCATCCTGGCCTGTATCAGAAATGGTGTGGCCAGCAGGAGTAGGGAGGTGATCGTGCCCCTGTACTCGGCTCTGGTGAGGCCGCACCTCAAATCCTGTGTTCAGTTTTGGGCCCCTCACTACAAGAAAGACATGGAGGTGCTGGAGCGTGTCCAGAGAAGGGCGACGAAGCTGGTGAGGGGTCTGGAACACAAGTCTTATGAGGAGCGGCTGAGGGAACTGGGGTTGTTTAGCCTGGAGAAGAGGAGGCTGAGGGGAGACCTTATCGCTCTCTACAACTACCTGAAGGGGGGTTGCAGAGAGGTGGGTGTTGGTCTCTTCTCCCAAGTGACTAGTGACAGGACTAGAGGAAATGGCCTCAAGTTGCGCCAGGGGAGGTTCAGGCTAGATATTAGGAAAAAGTTCTTTACCGAGAGAGTAGTGAAACATTGGAATAGGCTGCCCAGGGAGGTGGTAGAGTCACCCTCCCTGGAGGTATTCAAGGAGCGTGTGGATGTGGCATTGTGGGATGTAGCTTGATGGACATGGTGCTGTGTGGTGTGGGTGGGTTGGTTTTTGGTGTGTTGTGCCTTGTTGTTGTGTGGTTGTTGTTTGTGTGTGGTTTTGTTTTGTTTTGGTTTTTTTTTTCAGGTTGGACTTGATGATCTTACAGGTCTTTTCCAACCGTAGTGATTCTGTGATTCTGTGATTCTGTCCTTTTTGTAATGGGTCAAGACTATCAGTGTCCAGAGGGGAACATTTACACCTCTCGTGGACATCCACGCTCCGCTAGGACAAACCATGCTTTTGGAATCAGTGTCTCTCCACTGTGCCTCTGAGAGCCTGCCCGGACCTGTCAAACAGCACAAATCATCTCCCTCCTCTTAGGTGGACTGAGGAGATGTTGCACAGCAGAAGCCGGCACCTCTTCACACGCCCTGACAGGCACGTGTGAGCCCTCAGCCCTGCACTCCATCCAAGCTCTGCTCTTGCAACAACACACACAGGCAAAGATGCCAGAGCAGAGCACCAGTCCGCTACAAAAGGCACCTCTCTGCTGCCCCGTCCCTGCTTGGGAGGGACTCACCAAAGGCATGGGGCTACAAGGAGAAAAAACCTCACACAGCGGAAAACCCAACCCCAGAGCCATGTGGCAGGAGTCCTGGGAGGAAGACGAGCTGGCGCTCCGTTCCCTTAACAAATAAAAGAACAGGAGGGAAACCCAAGAGTACAAAAGAACAGCAAAAAAGCAAAATACACGAAAACTTCAAAGAAAAGCAAACTAAGGAGGCAGCTGCAGCTGTTCTGGGGCTAGCAGGGGAGGAACCTCCTCCAGAGGAGAAGGACTGCCAGGAAAAACTGCCTGGTGGGTTGGCTCTGTGGCTGCTCCCGTGGGTATCAGCTGTCTCCAGAGGAGGCCAAAAGACTCTCTGAGATGCAGGGAGGAGTCCAGGGAGCTACTGGGCATGGGCCGACCTTCACCATACAGAAAATTTCTCAAGCAGCCACTTTGGAGGAGTCTGGGGCTTCTACCCGTGATTTCAGCTCTCTCCAGATGAAAAGAGATACTCCCGGAGATGCCTGGGAGGAGCCCTGGAGAGCACCAGACATGGAACTGTCTCAAACGTGTACAAAATTCCTCGGGTAGCTACCTTGGGGAATCTGGGGCTGCTACGTGGGACTTCAGCTGTCTCCAGGGGAGGCCAAAATATTCTGGAGCACTTTGGGGGGAGTCCCAGGGAGCTTCCGGGCATGGACCTGCCTCCATGGACACAACTCCTCAAGTAGCAACCCTGGAGAAGTCTGGGGCAGCTTCCTGGCCCTTCAGCTCTGTCCACAAGAGGCCAAAAGGATCAGGGACATTACTGGGAAAGGTTCTGAGGAGATGACAGGCATGCACCTGCCCCTAACATGGACAAAACCCACCATCTAGCTACGTGTGGAGAGTCTGGGGCTGCTCCCTGGGACTTCAGCAGGGCCCCTGTCTGGATGGTAGTAATGCACCTAGAATACACTTTTCAGATCAGGATGGGGCTAAATCCTCGAATGCCCTTTCTCCACCTACCCAATATTGCCCTGCAAGTTGTGTAAATAGGCTGGTAGAACCTTCAGAGAAACCTGAAGCATGACAATTATTTCCTGTAAAAGGGTTAGCATGGGTGGATTTGGTTGTTTAGGTAAACCAGTAAGGTTCGGACCCAGAGAAGATGAATCAGAGCAATCAGGATCCTATAGGCCCACAGTGGATGCCAAAATTTTACGTTTATCTTTATTTATAGTTATCTTTAGCACTGGTACCTGCATCTGCAATGGTGTCTTCACCGGAGAGTTGCAGACGCCAGGGCAGTAGCACACAGAGCATTCCAGATGCAGGTGCCTTTGCAGATGGCGCTGCAGGTTCAAATCCCATTGCAGGCCCCACTGCAGCTGCACCTCCCCAGCTGATCACCCTGCAGACGCCACTGGCAAAGCAAATAGCACTGCGGGTGCAGGTACCCCTGCAGCTGAAGAAACCACTGCAGGTGCCATGGCAGATGCAGGTGCCATGGCAGATACAGAGGCCATGGCAGCTATCGATAGCATTACGCATACCGAAGCAGACAGCAATACCAGTGCAGATGCCACTACCACTGCTACCACAGATCCCGATATCAGTACAGAGGCAGCAACACCGTTACAGACAGTCACACCAACACCGAGACCGTTAGCGGCACAGATACCACTAGAGATACCCTTGCTGACACTGTTTCAGCTAGAGGGAGAATTACACATACACACACACAAACCAAACACACGTGCACGTACACGAAGCATTGCAGGACACTCAGACCATTGGCGATGCAGATACAGTTTCAGGTACAGTGACAGGTACAGCTACAGACACCAGTAGAGGCACAGGTACTGGCACCCGCAGAAATACAGGTACCGGTACCATCACACAGACCAATGCAATTACAGACACAGATTCACGTGGAATTGCCGATAGGATTGCAGATGCAGGCACAAAATAGATATCATTCCGGACACAGGTACAATTGCACATACAATTAAGGAGACAAGAACAGTCACAGATCCAGCGCACATGCAATTGCCCACATACAGCAAGTGACACCATCACCGACTGAGGTAACTTGACAGACAGAGGAACCATCACACATAAAGGCGCTGATACAAACACAGCAACCGTTACACACAGATGGGCTGTTCCAGGCAGAGGTACAGCTGAATATAGAGATAACTACACAGACAGTCACAGGCAGGGACTGGAGCTATACCCAGGAGCAGCAAAACATCCCAAATCTGCCTAGGAGGAGTCCCAGAGAACTACGGGGCAGGGACCTGCCTCCGACATACACAAAACTCCTCCGGTTGCATCCTTGGAGGAGTCTGGGGCTGCTCCCTGCGCAATTTAGCTTTCTCCAGAGGAGACCAACACACTACAAGCATGGACCTGCTTCCAACATGCAGCAAACTCTTCAGGCAACTACTTAGGAGGAGTCTGAGGTGCCACGCGTGACTTCAGCTGTCTCCCGAGGAAGCCAAAACACTCTTGGAGATGTCAGGGAGGAGCCCCGGGGAGATATCGGGCAGGGACCTGCCTCAAACATTGAAAAAACTTTTCATGTAGCTGCCTAGGAGAGGTCTGGAGCTTCTACCGGCGGTGTGGGCTATAGCCAGCAAAGGCCAAAACAGTCCAAATCTGCCTCGTTAGAGTCCCAGAAAGCTGCAGGGCATGGACCTGCCTCAAACATTGACCATATTCCTCAGTTGCCTTCCTTGGAGGAGTCTGGGCGTGCTACCTGCCAAATTCAGCTGTCTCCAGGGGAGGTCAAAACATTCCGGAGCTGCCTGGGAGAAGTCCCAGGGCTGCAACAGGGCATGGACCTTCCCCCAACATAATCAATGCTCTTTGGGTGGCTAATGAGAAGAGTCTGGGGTGGCTGTTTGGCAATACACTTGTCTCCAGAAGAAAACAAAATGCTCCTGGAGATGCCTGGCAAGAGCTGTATGACATCACAAGCACCTGCACAAGAGAGCTTGACCGACAATGACCTCAGCTGTACAAGTGAGTTTGCTGCTAAAGAAACTATACCAAACCAGCTGAAAGCAGCACATTTCCAACATAATTGTACAAACTCACGTAATAAATATACACTAAGCGCACTTGCACAGGGGGCTTGCATCTAAATGTACGCAGTTCTCTCTTGGGAGAGAATCTGAAGGGTAAAAGTGCAAAAACTCATGGGTTGAGGTAAAGACACTTTCATAAGAGAAAAATAAACCAAACCACAACCCAGAACAAAACAAAGAAAAACAAGTGATGCAAACCAAATGCAATTCCTCGCCACAAGCCGAGCGATGCCTAGCATGCCAATGGCAGCTCCGGAACCTGCCCATCCCCCACAATTTTATTGTCAGCCCATCGTCATAAGGTCTGGGATATCCGTTTGGTCATATGGGGTCAGCTGTCCCGGCTGTGTCCCCTCCCTGCTTCTTGTGCCCCCCCAGCCTACTCGCTGGTGGGGCTGTGTGAGAAGCAAAAGAGGCCTTGACACTGTGCACGCCCTGTTCAGCCATCTGAACAGGGTAAAAGCGCAATCTGAAGGGTAAAAGCGCAAAAACTCATGGGTTGAGGTAAAGACACTGTGCATGCACCGTTCAGCCATAGCGAAAGCATCGGTGGGTTTCCAACACTGTTTTGGTCGCAAATCCAAAACATAGCACCATACAAGCTACTATGAAGAAAGTTAACTCTGTCCCATCCAAAACCAGTACACATGCTCAGCGCTGCCACCAACTCCACACTCAGTGAGGTCCCCCTCTCTGTGCTTGCTGCCACCCCTGTCACACGCTTGCAGTGTCCCCAGACCCCAAACTTTTCAAGGTCCCCAGCCCCTTGCTCGGTACATCCTAGTCCCCACTCTTAGTGCTGTCCACATCCCCATGCAGTTGACTCCTATCCAGCCGGGATGGGCCTGCCTCCAAGGAGACTCCGCAGCCTCTCTGGGCGACCTGTGCCAGCACTGCAGCCCCATACGGGTGCAAGAGCAGCCGCCCCCCCAACTCGGGTGCCAAGGGCTCAGCCCTGGCCTCGGCACTTTAGACCCACCCCCGTGAGGCGGTGGCCGTGTCACAGGGTGGGGCAGGTAGCCGAGGGCGCCCTTGCCCATACTGGGGGGACACGCAGACTTCCATCCAACTTCTCTGATTCTTGGCAGTGCTGTCCATCCGCGGGGAAGCCCACCACGCAAGAGCTTGGGGTTCAGTCCACTAGGTGTGTCTGTTACCCTTACCGTGTGATGGGGTGGGCTTGATGGGAAGTGCTCTTTCCCCAGCTGAATTGGCTGCAGCATCTTCCTGTCCTCTCTGAAGGAAGTAATTTACCATCATCATGCAATTTGCCAAAAATGCACTACGTGGAATGCAAACAAGAAGATGACCTGCAATCTCCTAGTCTTTCAGCAGGTTGCTGTCTACTGGGAAACTGGAAAGTGTCCAGCTCTTAAATGTTTCTCTGGGAATGACGCATTGTTTGGCCTAGTGACGAGGTGCACCCCCAAATGCCCAGGCTTTGTTTCTAAGCATTATTAGTGTATTTTGCCTCCTGAAGATACCGTGTTCCTGATGAGGAATGGTTGCCTCTAATTAAAATGACCCTCTTTCTTTCTAAAGAGATGGACCGTGAGACTGTGCAGAAGGAGGCGCTTCAGGAAGGAGGCAGTCACGCAGTGCCAGTCTCCGATGACAAACCAGGGACAATGCAATCAACAGGCATGCCAGGTAATTGCTGTCCCTCGGGCATCCACTTTCATAAACCAAAGTCACTGGGTGTCTGCAGGCTCTTCCTATGGCGCCCGCTACTGCACATGGTGTCAGCAGCCAAACTATTAGTACAGAGCAAGAGTTCTGAAAGAAGCCAGGAGCGGCTCTCTGAGGATGACTGTCATCTCTGGGGTGTGCAGGCTATTGCCAGCGGCGTGCCAGAGAGATGCTGGTAACCCTCTGTGGATGCAGTGAAATGCTCACCTCCCACCGCACCCCATTCACAGGAATTTCAGGACTCTGCCATTTTGGGAACAAGGCCATCTGAACCACGTCCAGTAGACGATGGGAAATGTGACTCTTGATCGAATGTACCTCCCTCAGTACCTGCCTCCCAGAGCTTGCCATGAGTCCCTAGAGGCCCCAGGCACAACAGAGGGGGATCCCTCCCGTGAACTGAGGTCCAAAGGGATTCGCTGATGGATCGGGCACGGGCTTAGAGGGAACCTGCGCTCTCCTTCTGCATCCTCTGTGCCTGAGCCATGCTGAGGCTTTACCTTTCTCTGATTCTTGGCAGTGCAGTCCAACCGCGGGGAAGCCCACCACGCCAGCAGAGATGATTTTTTTCAAAAGAATCCAGGTACTGAGCAGTCTTGCAGGGGGCCATAAGTGGGAGACAAGTCCTGAAAGCTGGAGGCATGCAAGCAGTGCCCATACTGGAGAAAAGGCAAAGCGGGAGAGCGAGGTTCAGGTGTCTCCTGGGAGGGCCTGACTTCGTCCTCTCGGGGTGTGGGTGCTGGGCTGGGGAGGGAGAGCTGGGGGTGGCACTCCCTGATGCAGGGATGGGTTTTGTCCATGTCGCTCAAAGGGACGATTGGTCAAAGAGCTGCACTCCCCCACGTGCTCTCCATCTGGCCTCATGACTTCTGTTCAGTGGGACAACTTGTCCCAAAGGGTCAGAGAGAGCCTCCATGCAGCAGCACTAGCAAGCCTCGGAGAGTGAAGGTGGGCGAGCGCAAAAGAAATTGTGCGCAAATGTGAAGGGTGGCCAAGAAGGGGGAGCAAAGCCATGACACATAGTACTGTATTGTGTGATCTGCCTGTGGAGGAAGAGAAAACGGTGAGTTGTTGGGAGTTCTTTTGCCAAACTTCTGTATGAGACGGCTGCTATTAGCCATGAAGCATTTAGAGGTAGGGTATTCTGGAGTGCCGAGTCAGTTATTGGCCAGATTTCTGCTGTCAGATGTTTTAACTGGCCTCTCAATTCATGGGCATTCTGTCCTGAAACCCCTTCTTACTGTTGCAAGTGTTGGTTACAAGTGACCCTGCTTCGACAAGAGCAGACCCAGCAACAGACGTAGGCAGAGCAAGGTCAGAAAGTAAAAACACCAAGGGATGACAAGGCCATGGAAAGTGAAAACTGCAAGACTGACATCTCCCTACCAGTGAACCTACCAGCACAAATCACCCTGTTAGGTGAAGCCGTAAATCCCAGAACTTCACCTCGGCCAAGGTGTCCCAGCAACTCGGACTGTGCTGAGGAACCTTCCCAGCTATCGGCCTTGCTTTGGAGAAAGAGAGTCAGTCTGTCCCATCTGTACCCCAACACTGCCCGTGTGCATGTTCTCAGCAAAGGCAAGGGTTTTGTCTGTGCAGGGGTACGTATATCTTTGGATATGTATTCTGAAGAGAGGACGGAGAGCACCCCAGCAAACAGAGAGCCGAGGCTGTCCCCTTGTCTGGTCAGGGACGGGCAGGGGAGCCAAGCGCTGGTCTCTGCCAGGCACGCGGAGAAAGGAGAACAGGAGGCTCTCCTGGCCCTGCAGTGCCGTGCCCAGCTTTGGTGTGGGGTGCCCTGTTTTCTGCACAAAGTTCTCCATGCCCACAGCTCCCATGTGCAGCCAGCTGCCCGAACCCTGTAGTGCACCCAGCACTGCCCCACACCCTTGCAGCCACCCGGCACTGCAGCCACAGCGGGGCTTCAGCAGCCTCTTCTCTCTGCAGGCGCCTCTCAGCAGCTTCGTGAACCCGGCCCAACACCAGCAGCTGCCCCACACGTCCCGACAGCCATCCTGCCTGCCCCAGCACCCCTGAGAGCCAGACCCGATGCCAGCAGCCACCGCCTGTGCCTGGAAATCCAGCCTGCCTGCCAGGGAGCACTGCGGAACTGGCCCCTGCCAGCCCGGACACCCGCCTGGCCTGCCCGCCCCCACCCTGGCTCCCATGGCTGTCCAACTCAGCCAGCCGCCTGTTGCAGGACTGGCCCAGCGACCTCCAGCCCCTGGAGCAACTGAAACCACCGCCCCTTCCTCCAACCCTATGGCCCAGATCCTCCTGCAAGGGCTTGAGGTGGCCCCACCAGGGTACGTGCTGGGGGTGCGATGAGAGACTCCCCATGGACAGCTTCATGGGTCGACCATTTATTGCTGAATAAGACCATAGCAATAAGTAGAGGGCAGCAGCACAATTGTCCGGGTCGTAACGGCAGCAAACCCAGGAGTTCACCGGTTTTGGGCTGAACTTCATACTGGGTGACAGAGGGATGTGGATGCCTGTGGTGCCAGCAGGCAGGGAGCTGGGCATGGGACTTGCCGACCATAAAAATGAGGGCTTGGACCATAAAAATGAGGCTTTCAACCTTAGAATCCAAGCTTAGTACTCTAAAAATGAGGCTGTGATACCTAAAAGAGGGGTTTGGACCCTAAAAATGAGGGTTCAGGCACTCAAGATGCAGCTTAGACCTTAAAAACGACTGGCTGGATCCTAAAAATGCCGCTTTGGATCCTGAAAATGAGGCTTTGGACTCTTACAAGGAGACTTTGCAAACTCAAATGCAGCCTTAGGACTATAAAAATGAGGCTTTAAAGCCTAAAAAGAGGCTTTGGACCCTACAATGGGGCTTTAATCCCTAAAAGTGAGGGTTTGGGCCCTAAAAATGTGGGTTTGGGCCATAAAAATGTGGGTTTGGGCCCTAAAAATGAAACTTTGGATCCTAAGATGAGGGTTTGGACCTTAACAAGGAGGCTTTGGGCTTTAAAATGAGCATTTGGACCATCAAATGAGGGGTTGGATCCTAAAAATGAGGCTTTTAGCCCTGAAAAAGGAAATTTGGGCTCTGAAATCAGTTTTGGACCTTAAAACTGTCCCTAGTCATTACGTTCAGGGCAGTTGATAGAGTTACTTATCTGAACGATTCGAGTCATGTGCCATTGGGAGAGCTCAGTCTCTTCTCCTTCTGCTGTATTAACTGGATCTCCACTGACGTGGAGATGTTGGCAGCTGCCTCATGTTCATCCCCACATCGCCTAACAGAATTCAGGGTATCTACTCAATTTCACGTTCAAATCCAGGCCCACAGAGCTACATGAGATGCCAGGGCTGGCAGGGACAGCACAGGACCTACAGGAAAGCAACTCCCATTCAGGGGGAGTGTGTGACAGACATCCCAGACGGCATCGCAGAGAGTGTGATTTGGTGCCTGTGTGCCATACACTGATGCCATCAGAGACATCGGCCATCAGATGCCATCAGAGAGGCAAGGCCTGTCCCTTCTCTGCCCACTAGCTGCAGGCATTGCGTGAACACAAAGCACATCACACTGGGGTCTTTACTCACTCCCTTGATGATACAGTCAAGGAACACGCCAATCATTTTCACAGTGTGCCTCGATACATGTTGTCTTCAAGGATGACATCCTCCAAGCACAGCAACGGTTCATATCAAAACTCAATTGAAACTTGAAAGGGAATTCAAAGGCACAAAGATGAGCTTTTGGTACTTCAGGAACAGCTAAAGAAGAAACAGAGGCACTGTGGGGGGCACTGCTGAATTTATTAAGAGTAGGTGTAGGTAGGTCTGAGACAGTCTGTGACCTCTTTGCCTCAGTTACCACCAGGGAGGTCTCCCAGACCTTTGTGCTTTGAGGCAGGACTCAGGACAGGAAAAACCAGCGGTGGATGGGGACCAAGCCAGGCGTTGCTTGAGCAAACTACACCCTTACCAGTCCATGGGACCGGAGGGGGTGTACCCAAGGGTGCTGAGAGAGGTTCTCCCCAGGAGGTGCTGGTCTGTTATGATCCCAGTAAGAAAGGCACCCAGGCTCTGTGACATATCATTTAAAATGCAGTTCATTAGCGCTAACACTATAAGGGGAGAATCATATAGCTAATGTTATGTCACTCGAGATGGTGGGAACCCCAGGTGGAGTAGCACTGAATGGGCTTCCGACCCACACACAGCACACCATGCAGACCCCATCCATAGAAGAGTCTCCTGGTTTCGTCATTCAAGCTACCATAGGATTTTCTTACAAGGAAACACCACTATTTATCATTTCTACGGTCAAACAGAAACACCGTTCTCCTGAGAACTTCTTGCTGCACTCTTAGGTACAGGCAAAGCCAGGCAGGAGGCATAATGGCCAGTACAGAGTGGGACCTGCCTGCAGCTCCTCTGTGGCAAAGAGCTGCTGAGGTTGTCCTGTGGCCAAGGGATCTGTGCAGCACAGCACAAGCGTGAAGACCACCCTGCACATGCAGTACAGAACAGCAAAGCGCTGACTGCTCAGGTTTCCCTGGGAGAAGGCTGTCCTCCTCCCTGCTGCCACAGCTGAGGTGCTGCGGCCCAAATGGGCACTGCCCAGAAGAGCTGTAGGTCCGTTCCTTCTCACAGAACTGTGACTTTTTCTGACTCATTGAGTAGAATAGCAGAGCATAGCAGAGCATAGCATAAAACAGAACAGAACAGAATAGTTCGTTTGGAAGGGACCTACACGATCATCTAGTCCATCTGCCTGGCCAGTTCAGGGCTGACCAAAAGTCAGAGCACGTTATTAGGGGCACAGTCCAAATGCCTCTTAAACACTGACAGGCTTGGGGCATCGACCACCTCTCTGGGAAGCCTGTTCCAGCGTTTGAACACCCTCTTGGTAAAGAAATGGTCCCGGACGACTGGAAGATTGCCAATGTGACCCCCATCTACAAGAAGGGCCGGAAGGAGGATCCGGGGAGCTACAGGCCTGTCAGCCTGACCTCGGTGCCGGAGAAGATTATGGAGAGGCTCATCTTGAGGGCGCTCACGGGACACGTGCAGGATAACCAAGGGATCAGGCCCAGCCAGCACGGGTTCATGAAAGGCAGGTCCTGCTTGACCAACCTGATCTCCTTCTATGACCAGGTGACCCGCCTAGTGGATGAGGGGAAGGCTGTTGATGTTGTCTACCTGGACTTCAGCAAAGCCTTTGACACTGTTCCCCACAGTATTCTCCTGGAGAAGCTGGCGACTCGTGGTTTAGACAGGTGCACTCTTCGCTGGGTTAAAAACTGGCTGGATGGCTGAGCCCAGAGAGTTGTAGTAAATGGGGTGAAATCCAGCTGGCGGGCGGTCAAAGCGGAGTCCCCCAGGGCTCAGTTTTGGGGCCGGTCTTGTTTAATATCTTTCTCGATGACCTGGATGAGGGGATAGAGTGCACCCTCAGCAAGTTTGCAGATGACACCAAGTTGGGAGGGAGTGTTGATCTGCTCGAGGGTCAGAAGGCTCTGCAGAGGGATCTGGACAGGCTGGATCGATGGGCCGTGGCCAATTGTATGAGGTTCAATAAGGCCAAGTGCCGGGTTCTACACTTTGGCCACAACAACCCCAGACAACGCTACAGGCTTGGGGACGAGTGGCTGGAAAGCTCCCCTGCAGAAAATGACCTGGGGGTGCTGGTTGACAGCCGGCTGAAGAGGAGCCAGCAGTGTGCCCAGGTGGCCAAGAAGGCCAACGGCATCCTGGCCTGTATCAGAAATAGTGTGGCCAGCAGGAGTAGGGAGGTGATCGTGCCCCTGTACTCGGCTCTGGTGAGGCCGCACCTCGAATCCTGTGTTCAGTTTTGGGCCCCTCACTCCAAGAAGGACATTGAGGTGCTGGAGCGTGTCCAGAGAAGGGTGACGAAGCTGGTGAGGGGTCTGGAACACAAGTCTTATGAGGAGTGGCTGAGGGAACTGGGGTTGTTCAGTCTGGAGAAGAGGAGGATGAGGGGAGACTTTATCACTCTCTCTGATTTCCTGAAAGGGGGTTGCAGAGACGTGGGTGTTGGCCTCTTCTCCCAAGTGACTAGTGACAGGACTAGAGGAAATGGCCTCAAGTTGCGCCAGGGGAGGTTCAGGCTGGATATTAGGAAAAAGTTCTGTACTGAGAGAGTAGTGAAACATTGGAACAGGCTGCCCAGGGAGGTGGTAGAGTCACCCTCTCTGGAGGTGTTCAAGGAGCGTGTGGATGTGGCATTGTGGGATGTGGCTTGATGGGCATGGTGCTGTGTGGTGTGGGTGGGTTGGTTTTTGGTGTGGTGTGTGGTTTTTTGGGTTTGTTTGGGTTTTTTTGTTTTGTTATGTTTTTGTTATTTTTTTTTAGGATGGACTTGATGATCTTACAGGTCTTTTCCAACCTTAGTGATTCTGTGAATCTGTGATTCTGTGAAACTGGATCCCCTGGCCCCCTCCCAGGACAGAATGGGATCATTCCCAATCCAAACTGGATCCCCTGGCCCACTCCCAGGACAGACTGGGATCATTCCCAGTCCAATGTGGATGCCCTGGCCTCCTCCCAGTACAGACTGGGCCCTGTCCCAGTCCAAACTGGATCCCCTGGCCCTGTCCCAGGACAGACTGGGATCACTCCCACTCCAGACTGGATCCCCTGGCCCCCTTCCAGGTCAGAGTAGGATTAATCCGAGTCCAAACTGGATCCCCTGGCCCCCTCCCAGGACACACTGGGATCATTCCCAGTCCAATCTGGATCCCCTGGCCCCCTCCCAGGACAGACTGGGCCCTGTCCCAGTACAAACTGGATCCCCTGGCCCCCTCCCAGGACAGACTGGGATCAGTACCAGTCCAAAATGGATCCCCTGGCCCCCTTCCAGGACCAAGTGGGATCATTCCAAGTCCAAACTGGATCCCCTGGCCACCTCCCAGGACAGACTGGGATCATTCCAAGTCCAAACTGGATCCCCTGGCCCACTCCCAGGACAGACTGGGATCATTCCCAGTCCAAACTGGATCCCCTGGCCCCCTCCCAGGACAGACTGGGATCATTCCCAGTCCAAACTGGATCCCCTGGCCCCCTCCCAGGACAGACTGGGATCACTCCCACTCCAGACTGGATCCCCTGGCCCCCTTCCAGGTCAGAGTAGGATTATTCCCAGTCCAAACTGGATCCCCTGGCCCCCTCCCAGGACACACTGGGATCATTCCCAGTCCAATCTGGATCCCCTGGCCCCCTTCCAGGACCAAATGGGATCATTCCCAGTCCAATCTGGATCCCCTGGCCCCCTCCCAGGACAGACTGGGCCCTGTCCCAGTACAAACTAGATGCCCTGGACCCCTCCCAGGACAGACTGGGATCAGTACCAGTCCAAAATGGATCCCCTGGCCCCCTTCCAGGACCAAATGGGATCATTCCAAGTCCAAACTGGATCCCCTGGCCCCCTCCCAGGACAGACTGGGATCATTCCAAGTCTAAAATGGATCCCCTGGCCCACTCCCAGGACAGACTGGGATCATTCCCAGTCCAAACTGGATCACCTGACCCACACCCATGACCAAATGGGGTCATTCCCAGTCCAAACTGGATCCCCTGGCCCCCTCCCAGTACCGAATGGGATCATTCCCAGTCCAAAATAGATCCCCTGACCCCCCCAGGACAGACAGGGGTCATTCCATGTCCAAACTGGATCCCCTGGCTCACTCCCAGGAGAGACTGGGATCATTCCCAGTGCAAACTGGACCCCCTGTTTCTATCCCAGGACAGACTGGGCCCTGTCGCAGTTCAAACTGGATCCCTTGGACGTTTCCCAGGACAGACTGGGATCATTCCCAGCCCAAACGGGATCCCCTGGCCCCCTCCGAGGACACACTGGGATCATTCCCAGGACAGACTGGATCCCCTGGCCCCCTCCCAGGACAGACTGGAATCATTCCCAATCCCAATTGGATCCCCATGCCCCCTCTCAGGACAGACTGGGCCCTGTCCCAGTCCAAAGTAGATCCCCTGGCCCCCTCCCAGGACAGACTGGGATCACTCCCAGTCCAAACTGGATCCCCTGGCCCCCTCCCAGGACAGACTGGGATTATTCCCAGTCCAAACTGGATCCCCTGGACCTTTCCCATTACAGACTGGGATCATTCCCAGTCCAAATGGGATCCCCTAGCCCCCTCCCAGGACAGAATGGGATCACTGCCAGTCCAAACTGGATCGGCTGGCCCCCTCCCAGGACAGACTGGGATCATTCCCAATCCAAATTGGATCCCCTGGCCCCGTCCCAGGACAGACTGGGCCCTCTCCCAGTCCAAACTGGATCCCCTGGCCCCCTTCTAGTACAGAATGGGATCGTTCCCAGTCCAAACTGGATCCCCTGGCCCCCTCCCAGGACAGAATGGGATCATTCCCAGTCCAAACTGGATCCCCTGGCCCACTCCCAGGACAGAATGGGATCATTCCCAGTCCAAACTGGATCCCCTGGCCCCCTCCCAGGACAGACTGGGCCCTGTCCCAGTCCAAACTGGATCCCCTGGCCCCCTCCCAGGACAGAATGGGATCAATCCCTGTCTAAACTGGATCTCCTGGCCCCCTCCCAGGACAGACTGGGCCCTGACCCAGTCCAAACTGGATCCCCTGGCCCTCTCCCAGGACAGACTGACACGCGGAAACAAACTTCACAACTCATACACAGTTATAAAGCAGGCATGTGTACTGCGGCTCCGAGTGCAAGGGGATTTCTCCTCAAAGCTTGCACACCGCGTTAAAATCGTGACAGGTATTTAAAACAGGTAACAAAGTTAGTTACGCCGACTGGTGCGACCTCTTCATGAACAACTGGTTAATACTTTCCTTACTTCATCTGAAAGTTACAGTTCTCTTTTAATTCACCACGCATGCTCAGAGAGTAGGGGGCTTAATTGCGCTGGGGCTTTCCTAGCTAGGAGGTGTGTTCCTTAGTATTATAATGAGATTATAATGAGACAAGTTAACTCTAGGGCACTATTTTGGCAGTCTATTCTATTTTTCTACGATTCGTCCGTGTGCTAATCGTTATTGCTAGTTAGCAGAGAGTCAGTGAAGACAGTCTTTCTCTCTAATATGTCTAAGTGCCAGGCACAGTTGTTATGAAGCATCTTCTTTACATTCTTCTTTCTTACTTTTAGCCCTTGTTTCTCAAGATGCCCTGTAACATTCCCCCCTTTTCTTTCCCCTAAGCAAATTCTCTTGCTTTTAAAAGTGGTTCGTTATGTTTCATCATTAGTTTTAGCATCCGTACTTGTCCAATCAGCAATTGATAAGTAGTAACAGGAGCCATGTAGTTAAAATCACATCCTGTAAGACTAACAAAGTTACAAATGCAAATATTTGAATGGTTGCTCGGGTCCACCATTTGATCATCTACTTGTACAAAATCACATTGAGTTCTCAAACACATTCCATACCCCTGTAAATTATGATGGTTCTTAGGGTCTTGTTGGGATGCACCTCAAAGTGACAAACAGTTTGTTCAGTGTCAAGACAAATATCTTGCCCTTTGGTGTTTCCTTCACAAATAAATCCTTGCTGGTCTCATACGATACAGGCCTTGACATCAACAGTTTGCCACTTATTCCTGTTTTTCATAGCCCATACCTTATGTTCCAGGGGATAAAGTACAGTTCCATGGTAATTTAATCCTAGCGCAACAATCGGGTATATGTTGTACACTAAAGCTTTATATCTTGTTAGGACCAAAGCTGTAGCTGTGTTGTTAGTAGGGTCAAAGGTAAAATTAACCAAATGCCACCACGATTGGAATCTCCTTTCATATTCCGTTGCATTATTCCAAATCACCTTTTGGATCTCTTTTGGTAGGATTCCGTCTTCACCTTCCCTAATGATTGCAGCTGCTATTGTCTGTATCCATAATTGAGCTTGGATACAGCTAAGTGCTGTAGAAACAGTAGTCGGAGCCACGTCTAATGCATTTATAATTAGTTCATTGTCCTTTTCATTAAGCTTCTCCCACTGTGGCAACACATTTGCTGTAAGCCATTGACCGGTTCCTAAAGTTGGGAGGGAAGATCTTAAAGGGTTCTGTATTTTCTTCGGATCACTGGTCACCGTTGCAAATTTGTTCCTTATTAGCTCAGTATCTATACTATTTAAAACTCCCAGTCCTGTTCCTACTGCGCCAATCACATGTCTCCTTTTTCTCATTCGGGAAGGAAGGGTCCTTTTATGTAACCATGACGTCCACGCTATATGTAAGGGTCTTATAAATGACGAACAGGCTGGTTGAACGGTGGAAATATCATTCTGTATTAATAATTCCACTCATTTAAGAGACCATATTGGATTAGACATTCCCTGTTGCTGACCGACATATTTAATTACGTATGGTCCTGTCGGATACACATATGGTCCCATTTGCTCAGGCTCTGTGGGACTTGATTTAGTAGCCTGAGTCGAGGTGGTGTAGGCAGGGGGAGTGGTGGTTTCCTGTGGTGTCTGCAACCAAAATCTAAAAGTTAGAGCTTGGGCCCCCTCTTGAGTTGCCCCCAGACATATTATGGTCACCGTTTGAATTATATTGAAGGGATACCGACAAACGTCCTTTCTTTTACATATTGTGCTACCTGTTCTATTGGCAGAGTCCCACACAGCACCGTTCTTGACAGGAATTTGGGTCTGGAGAGGAGGCGGGTTACTTACATTAAGGAGTCTACAACCTACCTGAACCTCCTTTCCTTTTTCAATCGTCCAGGTATAGACCGAATCTATTCTTTCCCATTCAGTTGGTCGCAGCGTCATGTTATTATCATATATTACCACAGTTGCCAAATTCAACACATGTAGATCCTTTCCCAAGCTTCCCGGACACAAATAAGCGTTTGTCCAAGGCCACTCCCAACAGTGGTTCCAGTTCAGCAGAGTCATAAGAATCCATATCACCGCTTTCAAATGCGAAGCTTCAGTGGTCCCATAGATGTCGATTCCCATCGTGGCTTAGGGGCTTTCTTCACTCTGCTATGATGCATCCACGAGGTCTGCTCTTTAATCTTGATCGCTGTATGGGATGTCAGCAGCACCTGGAAGGGGCCATCCCATTTCAGTTTCAGAGGTGAATCTGAAAAGGGCTTCACATACACATAATCACCAGGCTTAATATCATGCACCAGCCCATCAAGACCTCGGGCTCTGCTTCCTAAGACAAGTTTCTCTATCTCCCAAAGTTGTTTTTGCAGGCTTATCATATAATCAGATAACGTTTTGTCTCCAATCTGAGTTGATATTCCCGCCTGTACAATATAGGCCCTCCCGTACAGTATTTCAAAAGGGCTCAACCCCTCTTTAGTTCTGGGCTTACTTCTAATCCTCAGGAGTGTAGATAATGATTGTGGCCCAGGCAAACCGGCCTCCGGCCCCAATTTTACAATCTGTAATTAATTAAGTGGTTCATCTTTTCCACTTGACCACTTGCTTGTGGCCTATATGAGGTATGTAACTGCCAATCTGTTCCCAAGAGTTTACTAACTTGTTGAACAATTTTTGCAATGAAATGTGATCCTCTATCCGAGGAGATTGTTGCAGGAATCCCGAATCTCGGTATTACTTCTTGTAGTAGTGCTTTAGTTACCTCCCTAGCCTTATTAGTTCGGCAAGGGAATGCTTCTGGCCAGCCTGAAAAGGTGTCTGTTAGAACCAGCAGATATCGAAACCCCCCTTTTCTTGGAAGTTCTGAGAAATCAATTTGCCACTGCTGCCCTGGGTAGTTTCCTTTCCCTATTTGTCCAGGTTGGACTTTAGGGCTTACCTTAGGATTATTTTGCAAACCTATTTCACACTGCTGTGTCACTTGTTTAACAGTGGTGTAGAGGTTCCGGGCAACTATGCGCTGACTCAAATGTTTATACAATGCCTCAGCTCCCCAGTGGGATTTCCTGTGTTCTGCTATAACTATGGCCCACAATAATGCAAATGGGATCATTATTTTGCCCTGCGGAGTCTTTGCCCACTTACCTTTCCCTATTTCTCCACCTAAGTCTTCAACTAATTTCTGATCTTCTTTGGAATACCTGGGTTCACAATCCATTTGTATTTTACCGTCTGGGACCAAAGACTACACCTCTAATTCACCTTTCTCAGCTGCTCTTTTGGCTTCTCGATCCGCCATAGCATTGCCCAACTCTTGAGCGGTATCTCCTTTCTGATGAGCCTTGCAATGCATGATAGCCACTTTTTTGGGTTGCTGCACTGCTTCCAGGAGCCTCAGAATTTCTTTAACATGTTTTATATGTTTCCCTTGGGTGGTAGGAGTCCCCTTTCTTTCCGTATGGCTCCACGGGCATGGACTACCCCAAAAGCGTATTTGGAGTCCATCCAGCTATTAATCTTTTTGTCTTTGGCTAGCTCCAACGCTTGGATTAAAGCCATTATTTCTGCTTTTTGTGCCGAGGTATTTGGGGCAAGGGCTGCGGATTCTATTACCTTATTCGCGGAGGTTATTGCATACCCCGCTCTGCGGACACCTTGTCGAACAAAGCTACTTCCATCTGTGTACCAGGAATCCTCAGCGTCTTCCAGCGGCTCCTCCTTTAGATGTGGTCAGCTGGAATAGACTGCTTCAATTGTTTCCAGGCAGTCATGTGATACCGGCTCTCCCGTGGTTCCACTGAGGAAAGTTGCTGGATTGACAATTATTTCCACATCATCCTGTTCCACCAGAACAGCCTGATATTTAAGGAATCTCCGTGGTGAGAGCCAATGCCCCCCTTTTACCTTTAATACTGTAGATACAGTATGAGATGTCAGCACTGTAATCTTTTGGCCCAATGTAAATTTACGGGCTTCTTGAATATTTAACACCAATGCTGCTACCACCCTTAAGCAGCTAGGCCAACCTTGACTTTCTTCATCAAGCTGTTTGGGGAAATACGCCACTGCTCTTCTATATGGTCCCAAGTTTTGGGCTAGGATTCCCAGGGCTATTCCCTGTTTCTCATGGGAGAACAACCAGAATGTCTTATTAATATCTGGTAACCCCAAAGCAGGGCCTTCCATTAATGTCCTTTTCAGTTGCTGGAATGCTCTTTCTGCTTCCCCATTCCAAGTGAGGTCTTTTGGATTAGATTTCAACAGTTTATAGAGTGGCCTTACCAAGAGTCCGCAGTTATAGATCCATAGACGGCGCCGTCCCGTCATCCCTAAAAACGTACGGAGTTCTTCAGCCGTCTGTGGTCGAGGAGTTTGGCAGATGGCCTCCTTTCTTGCTGTTCCCAGGGTCCTTTGGCCAGCAGTTATCTCCTATCCGAGGTAAGTTACCTGCCGCTGAGCTCTTTGGGCTTTCTGTGGAGAGACTCGATAGCCATTAAGTCCAAGGAGCTTCAGCAGACTGACTGTCCATAGTATACACAGTTCTTTTGTTTTAGTGGCTATCAATAGATCATCTACATACTGGAACATTATTCCATCTCCATGCGGTCGCTCCCACTGTTCCAAGTCTTTAGCTAGTTGGTTCCCAAAAAGAGTGGGGCTGTTTTTAAACCCCTGTGGTAACACAGTCCACGTTAGTTGTGTCTTTCTCCCAGAGTCTGGGTTTTCCCACTCAAATGCAAACAGCAACTGGCTCTCTGGACTCAAAGGTAGGCAAAAGAAGGCGTCTTTCAGGTCCAATACGGTAAACCAGGCCAATTCAAGTGTCAGTTTAGTTAATAACGTATATGGGTTTGCCACGACAGGATGCAGATCCTCAACAATTTTATTACTGGCTCTGAGATCCTGTACTATTCGATAATTACCATCGGGCTGGAACTGTTGTCCAGGCTCTTCCTCACCCCGGCTGCCCCCAGCCCGTTTCACCCATTTCTCCTCAGGCCCCTCCACCTCTGCCCCACCCACCCCAGGCTGGCTGTGACTGACAGGCCACCTCCGCCTCCGCTGATTGGCTCAACTGTGGCCAATGGCGTGGCTGTTGCCAGGCGGGTAGGGGCAGCCCGGGCCTCTCCTCACAGAGCCGCCCTGCACCCAAAGCCCCCCCACCGCAGCTGCCTCCTCAGCCAGCCGGGACACTGGGCCTGCGGAGAGACGGCCTTCAAGAAGGGCCATGGCACCTGGAGCTGTTCCCTCAGCAGCACAAGGTGTGTGCACAGCTCTGCTGTCCCTCGGTCCGCTCACGGGGTCTGGGCGTGCTCAGGGAGGGAGGGAGGGAGGGAAGGGGAGGGGGGTAAGGGGGGGACATGACAGGAGGGGAGGGGACGGGAGGGGAGCTGCCCTGGATTTGCTCTGGATCGGCAAGTCTTTCCCAAAGTGCAGGTCTGTCTGTGCTCCAGCCACAGCCCTGGGCAGGAGGAGCTGCGTGACGGGAGCCGCTGGTGTCGGCCAGGCCGGCACCTGGCAGGAGACAGGGCTCTGCCCCCGGTCACACCGCCCATGCTGAGCCCAGCAGCCAGGGCCTGCGTCAAGCCTCACCTTCCCCCGGGGCTGAGGAGGGCAGACGCCCTGTCCTGGCGTGGCCCAGGGCATCCTCCTGTGGCCAGAAGGAAGGACAGAGCCCTGTCACTCTCCCCACGGGGGCTGACCTCGTGGCATGTGGGCTGGACAGGCGCCACGTCCCTGTTAGTCTGGGCGGCCTTCAGGGAAACGAGGAAGTCACAGGGTGCACCCAGCCATGAGGCGAGGGAAAAGGAGTCCTGTCAAGGTTTTTCGCTCTTTCACATCTGAACTCAAATACCTGTGTGCAGCAAAGTCAGCCCTTTTTCCTCCAAGCTGCACAGCTTTCTGCCAGCGAAAGCGAGGTGGGCTGAGCTGGCCTTCGGGATAACTCGGCTCCTTTCTTTTTAAATTGTGTGCCTACACTTTTCCTTTTTTCCACCTTTTCTTTCTTCCTGCTTTCCCCCAGTTGCATTCTCCATTAAAGGTGATTATGATTTGGCTTTCTGGACAGGTCATAGAGTAAGTAGATACAGGAAATAAGTATAGGCCCGTCTATACCTCCAGAGCTGTAGGCTATAGACTAGATAGATCTGGGCGACAGGTAGAGTTGCTATTTGCTACTCATAATTTCTTTTCCATCTTGTAAAATAGGTAAGCGTGGGGAGAGCAGTGGAGTCCTCCTACTGAGAAGCTGGGCTCAGTCTAGAATGACAAGAAGCCCACCCTGACTGATCGGGAAGGAAGAGGACAGAAAAGGAGCACGGCCAAGAGAGCCATTAAAGTAGCAGCTGAAAGCCAGTCACTCCTGCACACAAGGTGGGAAAGCATGGGCTGGAGAGCCAGAGGGCTCTGCTGGTCACGCTGGCCACAAGTCAGCAGCAGGTCCTCTTCAGAGAAGATGACATGCATTGGAGTCTTTCAAAAGGGCCTTTGTAACTGCTCTGAACTGGAGCCCTGTGACAGTGATGGGAAGGTTCAGCCGGCAGCCCTGCAGCAGTTAAAATCGCACTGAAACAGTTTGGATGGTGTTTTGTTTTAGGTCCTCATTTCATTGAGCCAGAAGTATTCCTTTGCAATTAGGTGACGGGGATCTTCTTGCACGGATCTTCTCTTTCTGGACTGCGTCCTGACATCCTTTGTCATCCAGAGCTTTCCCCTCTGTTCCCAAGAGGAAGCGATGGTCACAATGTGGACTCCTGCGAGTAAGGACTGCAGAACTAGGCTTGGATTTTCTGACTCTCTGAAGAAAACCAGACATGGCAGGTGCTCCATCCCTGATTTTTGATGTGCTTGAAATCCAGAGGAAATACAGGGCTGTTTCCTCCTCCTCCTCCTCCCCTTCCTTCTTTTCCTCTTGCCTTCTATTGCCTCCTCGTTGCCTCCTTCTCCTCATCTTCCTCCTCTTCTTCCTCCTCTTTCCTCTCGTTACCTCCTGCTGCCTCCTCCTCCTCCTCCTCCTTGGTTTGCCTCCTGTTATCTCCTTTGCCTCCTTCTGCCTCCTCCTATTGCTTCCTGTTACCTCCTCCTCTTTCTCCTCCTCTTTCTTCTTGTTGCCTCCTGTTCCTCCATGTTATGCCCTCCCCCTCCTTTTTAAAGTTCTGCCTCCTCCTCGTTCCTGTTGCCTCTTGTTGCCCCCTTCTCCTCTCCCTGGTGCTTCCTTTTGCCTCCTTCTCCTCTTTCCTCCTGTTTCCTTCCCCTTCTTTAGTTGCTTCGTGTTTCTTCCTGTTGTCTTCTACGCCTCCTAATGTTGCCTCCTGTTGATTTTTGTTTCTTCTTCCTCCTCCTCTTACTCCTCTTACTTGTTAGTGCCTCTTGTTGTCTACTTGTTCTCCTCGTCCTTTTGCCTTCTGTTGCCTCTTGTTGCCTCTTTCTCCTCCTCCTGCTGCCTTCCTTTGCCTCCTGATACCTTCTCCTCCTCTTGCCTCCTGGTGCATTTTAGTGCCTCCCGTTCCCTCCTCCTCCTCCTGTACTTTCCTCCTGTTCTCTCTTGTTGCCTCCTCCCTCTCCTCTTCCTCCTCCTTCTCTTCCTTCTCCTCCTTCTCTTCCTCCTCTTCTTCCTCCACCTCCTTCTTCATTGCCTACTGCTGCTTTCTCTTTTTCCTCTGCCTGTTGCTTCCTGCTCTATCATGTTTCCTCCTCCTCCTTCTCCTCCTTGTCTTTTTCCTCCTCCTCCAGTTGTGTACTCTTTCCTCCTCCTCCACTTTTCTTCCTGTTGCCTCCTCTTCCTCCTCCCCCTGTATCCTCCTGTTTCCTTTTACCCCTCCTCCTCCTCCTCTTGCCTCCTCAAGGGGAGATGGCCGCCATGCAGCTCTGCTGCCTAGCAGGGAGAGCTCAGAGAAGGCTGACTTAGGCTGTCATATTTATGGGCTAAAGTGCTTGGCTCGTAGTCAAATTCTATGCGTGGTGAAATTACATGCGATGGGAAAGGTATGCATGAGACTCCTAGTCCTCACAACTGTCTTTGTTCCTCGATAAATGAGTCTTGGAAAAGCCACCCGCTAGTCATGGGTTAATGGCATGATGGGTGTTCCAAGCTCATATGCATCAGTGCTCTCACTGTGTCACTCTGCTCCGTTGGGGGGTTTCAGAGAACAGATTGAACCTAGAGGAGTTCTTGGCCCAGCTACAGCTCAGGCCTTTACCTCCTCCGCAGCCTGCACCAAACCACTGCCAGTCTGGTCAAGGGGTCGAGCGGACCCGTCAGAGCCAACAAATACTCTAAAGGATTGAGTGAGTTTTTATCTAAATGGTCCTTTTCGGACATATAGTTACCTTCATTGTTACACAATTTCTTAAAAAGAAAATGTTACCTGTGCACCCTTTGTCCAAAGACAAAGATTTCTTCAGAAAATACGTGGCCTCACACAACCCTTCTCCCTGCTGCACGTAGTGTGGTGAGCAGTACCTCCAGGGGCTTATGGATGAGTTTCTGTGCGGAAAACTCCGCCAATGACACATTGCTTTTGGACCCCCAGAGCATCCCTGGTCGCTCAGGCACTTTCCTGCAGGTGGGCAGGAGAGAATTCCAGGGACACAGGTAAGAAGCAGCTCGCCAAGCCCTTGGCTGAGGTTGTTTTATAGGAGTAACTCTTCCTGCCCCCTCGGGAGGATGTTCCTCCCCTTCCCACACGCTCCTCCCACATCTCCCTGAGCCACGTCTCACCCATGCCAGTGTCCAGCCCAGCCATGGCAGGGGTGGTGTGCCCAGGCGGGGTCTGGATGGGTGGCACCCACTGCTCCTCAATGCCTCGGCTCACCAGGTCAGGGCTCCTCTCGCCCTCCTGCCTCCCGTGCCCCCATCACTCCGATGTTCTAGTCAGTTCCCTCCCATGGCCCTGCTTGGTGCAGGGGGTCCTGGCACGGTGGGGGCACTGGGGAAATGGCCAGAGGGGTGGCAGGGCTGGAGCTGCCCTGGGCTGTCCCCTGTGCCTGCCCTGGCTGGTCCCCAGAGGGGCCATGCTGTGGTGGGAGGGGGCAGTCAGGACCCTGTGGGTGCTGGGAGGGGGTGGCAAGGCCCCAGGAACTGTGGGGATACACCGCCCCAGTGCCATCCACACACAAAGACCCTGATGCAGGGCTGCTGGGCCGAAACCATGGGGCTGGGGTCAGCCAGGCATGGGGCTAAGGCCCACCCCATCGCGGCCACCATGTCATGGCCATCTGCTCCCCACAGGCACCAGCGTCTGTCCCAGCATCACCATCCCTGACGCAGGGGGACGTAGGAGGTGACGGGGCCACAGGGTGATGTTGTTTGGCAATGGACCTTGAGGGTGTGGAGAGGAAAACTGGCAGCCCTCGCACCCCGGGAGGGGTCATTTTCAATTCAAATCACCAAAATGTCTCATGATGTGCCAAGCCAGACTAGTCAAAGGGACTCAACAAGACGGTGAACACAACTATACGTTCAGAGGACATGGCATTAGATGACGCAAATTTTGTGTGCTGGGGGCCAGGACATACCTTATAAGGCCATGCGGCCCCACCCCTCCTTTGTGTGCTGGGGACCAATACATACCTTATAAGGCCATGAAGCCCCACCCCTCCTTTGTGTGCTGGGGACCAGGACACACCTTATAAGGCCATGCGGCCCCACCCCTCCTTTGTGTGCTGGGGGACAGGACACGTATATAAGGCCATGCTCGCCCACCCCTGGCTGATTGCAGACGCTGTCTCCGCTCGTGCATGGTCACGGGAGGCAGCAGCTGCTGAGAGGGAGTGACGCGCGACGTTGGTGGCTGTTGGTGGCAGCGTTTGGTTGCCATCCCTGCAGCCATGAGACAGGGCGGTGCAAGACGGGGCCCCATGGCACGCAGCTGCCCCTCACCGTGCCAGGGCCCGGCGCAGAAGGACGAGCACAAGCGGCAGCTGGAGAGGCTGCGGGCTGAGTTGGAGGCTGAGCGACTCCGCTCCCAAGAGCTGCGCCGCCGCTTCGCTGATGAAACTCGTGAGCTGAAGGAGGCGGCTGAGCGGGACCGGCAGCTCCAGGCCCAACGGCTGCGCTCCCAATGGGAGCAGCGGCAGGCACGGGAGCTCCAGCGGCTGCGGGAGCTGAACCAGCGGCAGCGGGCAGCGGAGATCCGCCAGCTGCTGCGCTCGAAGGAGGCTGAGCTGCGTGAGGTGCAGCGGGTGATGCAGCAGCACCGTGACAACACCATCCGTCAGGCACGGGACCTGCAGCAGCAGCTGGCCAAGGAGCTGGTGAAAAGAGCCTGGAGCAAGAGTGAGGCCCACAGGAAGCTCCAGGATGTCCTCGGCAAGCTGCGCTGGGAGACCACTGGCGAGCAAGCTGCTCGCATTCTGGGCCTTGAAAAAGAACTGCTGCTGCAGCGAAGACTCTTCCTAAAGTACATCTTGGAGCGGTTCGATGGCAAGCAGCCTGCTTCCTGCAACGGGGCCAGGGCCAAGGCTACAACCTGGCAGCACCTGCAGACCCTCCTGGGCACCGGAGCCACCAGGCCCTGCTCTTTGGAGAGCCTCATGGCATCTTCCGCCTGCGAAAGAGAAGGGCAGCTGAAAACCCACCACAGCTTAACAGACGCTTGCCTGCAGGAGGAAGGGAACATGGATGTTACTCTCAAGGCCATTGGGGTAGACTTGGCGCCCTCCTCTTTGGAGAGCCGTGTGGCATCTTCCTCCTGCGACGGAGAAGGGCAACCAAAAACCCACCACAGCTTAACAGACGCTTGCCTGCAGGAGGAAGGGAACAACATGGACGCTTTTCCAAAGGCCATTGGGGTAGACTTGGCGCCCTCCTCTTTGGAGAGCCACACGGCATCTTCCTCCTGCGACGGAGAAGGGCCGTCAAAAACCCACCACAGCATAAAAGACGCTTGCCTGCAGGAGGAAGGGAACTTAGACGTTTTTCTCAAGGCCATTGGGGTAGACTTGGCAACCTCCTCTTTGGAGAGCCACACGGCATCTTCCTCCTGCGATGGAGAAGGGCCGTCAAAAACCCACCACAGCATAAAAGACGCTTGCCTGCAGGAGGAAGGGAACTTAGACGTTTTTCTCAAGGCCATTGGGGTAGACTTGGCGCCCTCCTCTTTGGAGAGCCACACGGCATCTTCCTCCTGCGACGGAGAAGGGCAACCAAAAACCCACCACAGCATAAAAGACGCTTGCCTGTAGGAGGAAGGGAACTTAGATGTTTTTCTCAAGGCCATTGGGGTAGACTTGGCACCCTCCTCTTTGGACAGCCGTGTGGCATCTTCCTTCTGCGACGGAGAAGGGCAGCCGAAAACCCACCACAGCTCAACAGACGCTTGCCTGCAGGAGGAAGGGAACTTAGACATTTTTCTCAAGGCCATTGGGGTAGACTTGGCGCCCTCCTCTTTGGAGAGCCGCGTGGCATCTTCCTCCTGCGACGGAGAAGGGCAACCAAAAACCCACCAGAGCTTAACAGACGCTTGCCTCCAGGAGGAAGGGAACAACATAGACGCTTTTCTCGAGGCCGTGGGGCAAGACTTGCTGCCACAGAACTTGCAGTCCCCGACACCAGGAAGCACCGGCAGCGGGCGGTCTGTGGCAGAGGTGGGTGTTCAGACTGAAGGGCAGCAGGAGGACTGGCTGCTGGGTAGCAGTCACAGCAAGCTGCTGGAGCACAACACCAACCTCCAGCATGCCCTGAAGGACCTCGAGAGGCGATGCAGTGTCCTTCGAGAGGAGAACTGTCTTCTGAGGAAGGCAAGCTCTACTGAAGTGCAGAAGGAGAGGGAGAAGCTCAAGCAGCAGGCTGCTAAGCTGCGCCTCATTAGCACGCGGCTGCAAGAAAAAGCCCAGCAACTGCAGGCCATCGATGGCCTGATCAATGCGTCAAGTGCCACTGCCCATCCAAGGCTCCACGAGGAACTGTGTATGACATCGTTTCCTCAGCAGAGGGCTGGAGAAATGAAGAGCTTGCCAGAGCTTTGCTGGCACAGGACGAGCAGGATGACTTCTCAGAGAAGGCAGCTGAGGAGTTCCAGGCCCAAGTGGCTGCAGATGAAGAGGAATCCTCTTATGTGACCACCCACTGCCCAACTTGTGAGGAGTTCTGGGTGCAGCTTAGGGAGATGACCAATGAAAACCCAAATGGCTGAAGAAAATGCTCGCCTCTGTGGGCAGATGGGTTTGACGCAAACGGCAACTAAGGCAAGTGGCAGAGGAGCAAGATTCTGCCATCTGAACGAACATCTGTCTTCAAACCCAGCTGGAAAAGGCAGAGCGTGAACTGAAAGCCATGAGAGAAAAAGCAGAAAGAAGTCAGCAGCTGGAGAGGAACATGAAGAGACAGAGTTAGCACTCCAGAGGAAAGAAGAGGAAAAAGAAGACACAGGTGTTTTCTGTCCTGTCGTCTTCTATCTTCTTATTAAATCTTTTCTTAACGATCTCTCTGCCTTATCTTACTCTCTATCCTGTCTGTATGTGAACTGAAAGGACTATGTGCCAGCTACTGGGGGGCTGGAGTGGGTGGACCGGGTGCCAGCTACTGGAGTCAACCAGGGGGTGCAGGCACCCCTGGCTTGTGGTGCCAGTTACTGGCATGGGTCCCAGTGCAGCTACTGGAGCTTGTGGGGCTCTCAGCCACCAGGCACGGGGGCAGGAATGGTGTGAGTAGTGGGGGCCCGGCATGAGTGAGGCGAGTGAGTGGCTCTGGGAGTGTCTGGATATTCCCCAGAACCGGGGTGCATGGGCTGTGAGTGTGCATTTCCCAGCAAACTTCAAGCTGGACCAGCTGGTGACTAGGGGGAGCTCGGGTCCGGGCTGGGGTATCATGCGGGCAGAGGGTCCGTGCTGGCACCTGAGGAGATGTGCAAGCGTGGGAGGCCTGCAGGACAAATGTGGGGTGCTGCCTGTTGTCAGGGAGCAGCAAGATGGACCAGCCATTGAGTAGGGGACCCGTGGGGTGGGTCAGAGGGACGAGATCTGGGCAGGAGTATTAGGGGGACAGAGGGGCCGTGCAAGTACGTGAGGGATCCGTGACCATGCGTGTGCTTGTGAACACAGAGAGTGTCGTGTGTGTGCCTGCACTGGTGACCTCCTGTCTGAGCCAGCCCAAGAGGCGGAGGGGACGCGGCTGCCTGTGTTTGTGTTTTACACGATTCCTGCATGTGGGTGCTGTAGACAGCAGGGCCTCACCTGTGGCAGTCCGTGTGACTGGCCCTGTCAGTGTCCTCTGCCTGTGTGTGTCGGTGTGTGTGCATCTCTGGGATGCGTGCTCAGCTTCGCTACAGGTTCCACCTGCGAGTGGAAAAGTGGCGCCTGCATCCCTCAGCCTGGGAAAAGACCTCAGGTCCTCAGGCACCGGGCTGGGCTCCAGGTGGGCAGGACCATACTGGCTGCTACTGGTTTGTACTGGGCTCCAGCGGCACGGCAGGAGGGGTTCTGGGCTGGAGTGGCTGCAAGTGGTGGCCAGTCTTGACATCCCGTAACACCGTGGGCCTGTGGGTTGCATGGGGGGAGCTGAATCCCGCCCCAGCCCCAGGGCTTCCAGCTGGGGATGAGATGCCTGCATTGCCTCAGCTGAATCCCTGCCCGGCACAGGGTCCAACCAACACCTCCCTGTCACTGCCTGCGTGTCCTTTTTGTAATGGGTCAAGACTATCAGTGTCCAGAGGGGAACATTTACACCTCTCGTGGACATCCACGCTCCGCTAGGACAAACCATGCTTTTGGAATCAGTGTCTCTCCACTGTGCCTCTGAGAGCCTGCCCGGACCTGTCAAACAGCACAAATCATCTCCCTCCTCTTAGGTGGACTGAGGAGATGTTGCACAGCAGAAGCCGGCACCTCTTCACACGCCCTGACAGGCACGTGTGAGCCCTCAGCCCTGCACTCCATCCAAGCTCTGCTCTTGCAACAACACACACAGGCAAAGATGCCAGAGCAGAGCACCAGTCTGCTACAAAAGGCACCTCTCTGCTGCCCCGTCCCTGCTTGGGAGGGACTCACCAAAGGCATGGGGCTACAAGGAGAAAAAACCTCACACAGCGGAAAACCCAACCCCAGAGCCATGTGGCAGGAGTCCTGGGAGGAAGACGAGCTGGCGCTCCGTTCCCTTAACAAATAAAAGAACAGGAGGGAAACCCAAGAGTACAAAAGAACAGCAAAAAAGCAAAATACACGAAAACTTCAAAGAAAAGCAAACTAAGGAGGCAGCTGCAGCTGTTCTGGGGCTAGCAGGGGAGGAACCTCCTCCAGAGGAGAAGGACTGCCAGGAAAAACTGCCTGGTGGGTTGGCTCTGTGGCTGCTCCCGTGGGTATCAGCTGTCTCCAGAGGAGGCCAAAAGACTCTCTGAGATGCAGGGAGGAGTCCAGGGAGCTACTGGGCATGGGCCGACCTTCACCATACAGAAAATTTCTCAAGCAGCCACTTTGGAGGAGTCTGGGGCTTCTACCCGTGATTTCAGCTCTCTCCAGATGAAAAGAGATACTCCCGGAGATGCCTGGGAGGAGCCCTGGAGAGCACCAGACATGGAACTGTCTCAAACGTGTACAAAATTCCTCGGGTAGCTACCTTGGGGAATCTGGGGCTGCTACGTGGGACTTCAGCTGTCTCCAGGGGAGGCCAAAATATTCTGGAGCACTTTGGGGGGAGTCCCAGGGAGCTTCCGGGCATGGACCTGCCTCCATGGACACAACTCCTCAAGTAGCAACCCTGGAGAAGTCTGGGGCAGCTTCCTGGCCCTTCAGCTCTGTCCACAAGAGGCCAAAAGGATCAGGGACATTACTGGGAAAGGTTCTGAGGAGATGACAGGCATGCACCTGCCCCTAACATGGACAAAACCCACCATCTAGCTACGTGTGGAGAGTCTGGGGCTGCTCCCTGGGACTTCAGCAGGGCCCCTGTCTGGATGGTAGTAATGCACCTAGAATGCACTTTTCAGATCAGGATGGGGCTAAATCCTCGAATGCCCTTTCTCCACCTACCCAATATTGCCCTGCAAGTTGTGTAAATAGGCTGGTAGAACCTTCAGAGAAACCTGAAGCATGACAATTATTTCCTGTAAAAGGGTTAGCATGGGTGGATTTGGTTGTTTAGGTAAACCAGTAAGGTTCGGACCCAGAGAAGATGAATCAGAGCAATCAGGATCCTATAGGCCCACAGTGGATGCCAAAATTTTACGTTTATCTTTATTTATAGTTATCTTTAGCACTGGTACCTGCATCTGCAATGGTGTCTTCACCGGAGAGTTGCAGACGCCAGGGCAGTAGCACACAGAGCATTCCAGATGCAGGTGCCTTTGCAGATGGCGCTGCAGGTTCAAATCCCATTGCAGGCCCCACTGCAGCTGCACCTCCCCAGCTGATCACCCTGCAGACGCCACTGGCAAAGCAAATAGCACTGCGGGTGCAGGTACCCCTGCAGCTGAAGAAACCACTGCAGGTGCCATGGCAGATGCAGGTGCCATGGCAGATACAGAGGCCATGGCAGCTATCGATAGCATTACGCATACCGAAGCAGACAGCAATACCAGTGCAGATGCCACTACCACTGCTACCACAGATCACGATATCAGTACAGAGGCAGCAACACCGTTACAGACAGTCACACCAACACCGAGACCGTTAGCGGCACAGATACCACTAGAGATACCCTTGCTGACACTGTTTCAGCTAGAGGGAGAATTACACATACACACACACAAACCAAACACACGTGCACGTACACGAAGCATTGCAGGACACTCAGACCATTGGCGATGCAGATACAGTTTCAGGTACAGTGACAGGTACAGCTACAGACACCAGTAGAGGCACAGGTACTGGCACCCGCAGAAATACAGGTACCGGTACCATCACACAGACCAATGCAATTACAGACACAGATTCACGTGGAATTGCCGATAGGATTGCAGATGCAGGCACAAAATAGATATCATTCCGGACACAGGTACAATTGCACATACAATTAAGGAGACAAGAACAGTCACAGATCCAGCGCACATGCAATTGCCCACATACAGCAAGTGACACCATCACCGACTGAGGTAACTTGACAGACAGAGGAACCATCACACATAAAGGCGCTGATGCAAACACAGCAACCGTTACACACAGATGGGCTGTTCCAGGCAGAGGTACAGCTGAATATAGAGATAACTACACAGACAGTCACAGGCAGGGACTGGAGCTATACCCAGGAGCAGCAAAACATCCCAAATCTGCCTAGGAGGAGTCCCAGAGAGCTACGGGGCAGGGACCTGCCTCCAACATACACAAAACTCCTCCGGTTGCATCCTTGGAGGAGTCTGGGGCTGCTCCCTGCGCAATTTAGCTTTCTCCAGAGGAGACCAACACACTACAAGCATGGACCTGCTTCCAACATGCAGCAAACTCTTCAGGCAACTACTTAGGAGTCGTCTGAGGTGCCACGCGTGACTTCAGCTGTCTCCCGAGGAAGCCAAAACACTCTTGGAGATGTCAGGGAGGAGCCCCGGGGAGATATCGGGCAGGGACCTGCCTCAAACATTGAAAACACTTTTCATGTAGCTGCCTAGGAGAGGTCTGGAGCTTCTACCGGCGGTGTGGGCTATAGCCAGCAAAGGCCAAAACAGTCCAAATCTGCCTCGTTAGAGTCCCAGAAAGCTGCAGGGCATGGACCTGCCTCAAACATTGACCATATTCCTCAGTTGCCTTCCTTGGAGGAGTCTGGGCGTGCTACCTGCCAAATTCAGCTGTCTCCAGGGGAGGTCAAAACATTCCGGAGCTGCCTGGGAGAAGTCCCAGGGCTGCAACAGGGCATGGACCTTCCCCCAACATAATCAATGCTCTTTGGGTGGCTAATGAGAAGAGTCTGGGGTGGCTGTTTGGCAATACACTTGTCTCCAGAAGAAAACAAAATGCTCCTGGAGATGCCTGGCAAGAGCTGTATGACATCACAAGCACCTGCACAAGAGAGCTTGACCGACAATGACCTCAGCTGTACAAGTGAGTTTGCTGCTAAAGAAACTATACCAAACCAGCTGAAAGCAGCACATTTCCAACATAATTGTGCAAACTCACGTAATAAATATACACTAAGCGCACTTGCACAGGGGGCTTGCATCTAAATGTACGCAGTTCTCTCTTGGGAGAGAATCTGAAGGGTAAAAGTGCAAAAACTCATGGGTTGAGGTAAAGACACTTTCATAAGAGAAAAATAAACCAAACCACAACCCAGAACAAAACAAAGAAAAACAAGTGATGCAAACCAAATGCAATTCCTCGCCACAAGCCGAGCGATGCCTAGCATGCCAATGGCAGCTCCGGAACCTGCCCATCCCCCACAATTTTATTGTCAGCCCATCGTCATAAGGTCTGGGATATCCGTTTGGTCATATGGGGTCAGCTGTCCCGGCTGTGTCCCCTCCCTGCTTCTTGTGCCCCCCCAGCCTACTCGCTGGTGGGGCTGTGTGAGAAGCAAAAGAGGCCTTGACACTGTGCACGCCCTGTTCAGCCATAGCGAAAGCATCGGTGGGTTTCCAACACTGTTTTGGTCACAAATCCAAAACATAGCACCATACAAGCTACTATGAAGAAAGTTAACTCTGTCCCATCCAAAACCAGTACACATGCTCAGCGCTGCCACCAACTCCACACTCAGTGAGGTCCCCCTCTCTGTGCTTGCTGCCACCCCTGTCACACGCTTGCAGTGTCCCCAGACCCCAAATTTTTCAAGGTCCCCAGCCCCTTGCTTGGTACATCCTAGTCCCCACTCTTAGTGCTGTCCACATCCCCATGCAGTTGACCCCTATCCAGCCGGGATGGGCCTGCCTCCAAGGAGACTCCGCAGCCTCTCTGGGCGACCTGTGCCAGCACTGCAGCCCCATACGGGTGCAAGAGCAGCCGCACCCCCAACTCGGGTGCCAAGGGCTCAGCCCTGGCCTCGGCACTTTAGACCCACCACCGTGAGGCGGTGGCCGTGTCACAGGGTGGGGCAGGTAGCCGAGGGCGCCCTTGCCCATACTGGGGGGACACGCAGACTTCCATCCAACTTCTCTGATTCTTGGCAGTGCTGTCCATCCGCGGGGAAGCCCACCACGCAAGAGCTTGGGGTTCAGTCCACTAGGTGTGTCTGTTACCCTTACCGTGTGATGGGGTGGGCATGATGGGAAGTGCTCTTTCCCCAGCTGAATTGGCTGCAGCATCTTCCTGTCCTCTCTGAAGGAAGTAATTTACCATCATCATGCAGTTTGCCAAAAATGCACTACGTGGAATGCAAACAAGAAGATGACCTGCAATCTCCTAGTCTTTCAGCAGGTTGCTGTCTACTGGGAAACTGGAAAGTGTCCAGCTCTTAAATGTTTCTCTGGGAATGACGCATTGTTTGGCCTAGTGACGAGGTGCACCCCCAAATGCCCAGGCTTTGTTTCTAAGCATTATTAGTGTATTTTGCCTCCTGAAGATACCGTGTTCCTGATGAGGAATGGTTGCCTCTAATTAAAATGACCCTCTTTCTTTCTAAAGAGATGGACCGTGAGACTGTACAGAAGGAGGCGCTTCAGGAAGGAGGCAGTCACGCAGTGCCAGTCTCCGATGACAAACCAGGGACAATGCAATCAACAGGCATGCCAGGTAATTGCTGTCCCTCGGGCATCCACTTTCATAAACCAAAGTCACTGGGTGTCTGCAGGCTCTTCCTATGGCGCCCGCTACTGCACATGGTGTCAGCAGCCAAACTATTAGTACAGAGCAAGAGTTCTGAAAGAAGCCAGGAGCGGCTCTCTGAGGATGACTGTCATCTCTGGGGTGTGCAGGCTATTGCCAGCGGCGTGCCAGAGAGATGCTGGTAACCCTCTGTGGATGCAGTGAAATGCTCACCTCCCACCGCACCCCATTCACAGGAATTTCAGGACTCTGCCATTTTGGGAACAAGGCCATCTGAACCACGTCCAGTAGACGATGGGAAATGTGACTCTTGATCGAATGTACCTCCCTCAGTACCTGCCTCCCAGAGCTTGCCATGAGTCCCTAGAGGCCCCAGGCACAACAGAGGGGGATCCCTCCCGTGAACTGAGGTCCAAAGGGATTCGCTGATGGATCGGGCACGGGCTTAGAGGGAACCTGCGCTCTCCTTCTGCATCCTCTGTGCCTGAGCCATGCTGAGGCTTTACCTTTCTCTGATTCTTGGCAGTGCAGTCCAACCGCGGGGAAGCCCACCACGCCAGCAGAGATGATTTTTTTCAAAAGAATCCAGGTACTGAGCAGTCTTGCAGGGGGCCATAAGTGGGAGACAAGTCCTGAAAGCTGGAGGCATGCAAGCAGTGCCCATACTGGAGAAAAGGCAAAGCGGGAGAGCGAGGTTCAGGTGTCTCCTGGGAGGGCCTGACTTCGTCCTCTCGGGGTGTGGGTGCTGGGCTGGGGAGGGAGAGCTGGGGGTGGCACTCCCTGATGCAGGGATGGGTTTTGTCCATGTCGCTCAAAGGGACGATTGGTCAAAGAGCTGCACTCCCCCACGTGCTCTCCATCTGGCCTCATGACTTCTGTTCAGTGGGACAACTTGTCCCAAAGGGTCAGAGAGAGCCTCCATGCAGCAGCACTAGCAAGCCTCGGAGAGTGAAGGTGGGCGAGCGCAAAAGAAATTGTGCGCAAATGTGAAGGGTGGCCAAGAAGGGGGAGCAAAGCCATGACACATAGTACTGTATTGTGTGATCTGCCTGTGGAGGAAGAGAAAACGGTGAGTTGTTGGGAGTTCTTTTGCCAAACTTCTGTATGAGACGGCTGCTATTAGCCATGAAGCATTTAGAGGTAGGGTATTCTGGAGTGCCGAGTCAGTTATTGGCCAGATTTCTGCTGTCAGATGTTTTAACTGGCCTCTCAATTCATGGGCATTCTGTCCTGAAACCCCTTCTTACTGTTGCAAGTGTTGGTTACAAGTGACCCTGCTTCGACAAGAGCAGACCCAGCAACAGGCGTAGGCAGAGCAAGGTCAGAAAGTAAAAACACCAAGGGATGACAAGGCCATGGAAAGTGAAAACTGCAAGACTGACATCTCCCTACCAGTGAACCTACCAGCACAAATCACCCTGTTAGGTGAAGCCGTAAATCCCAGAACTTCACCTCGGCCAAGGTGTCCCAGCAACTCGGACTGTGCTGAGGAACCTTCCCAGCTATCGGCCTTGCTTTGGAGAAAGAGAGTCAGTCTGTCCCATCTGTACCCCAACACTGCCCGTGTGCATGTTCTCAGCAAAGGCAAGGGTTTTGTCTGTGCAGGGGTACGTATATCTTTGGATATGTATTCTGAAGAGAGGACGGAGAGCACCCCAGCAAACAGAGAGCCGAGGCTGTCCCCTTGTCTGGTCAGGGACGGGCAGGGGAGCCAAGCGCTGGTCTCTGCCAGGCACGCGGAGAAAGGAGAACAGGAGGCTCTCCTGGCCCTGCAGTGCCGTGCCCAGCTTTGGTGTGGGGTGCCCTGTTTTCTGCACAAAGTTCTCCATGCCCACAGCTCCCATGTGCAGCCAGCTGCCCGAACCCTGTGGTGCACCCAGCACTGCCCCACACCCTTGCAGCCACCCGGCACTGCAGCCACAGCGGGGCTTCAGCAGCCTCTTCTCTCCGCAGGCGCCTCTCAGCAGCTTCGTGAACCCGGCCCAACACCAGCAGCTGCCCCACACGTCCCGACAGCCATCCTGCCTGCCCCAGCACCCCTGAGAGCCAGACCCGATGCCAGCAGCCACCGCCTGTGCCTGGAAATCCAGCCTGCCTGCCAGGGAGCACTGCGGAACTGGCCCCTGCCAGCCTGGACACCCGCCTGGCCTGCCCGCCCCCACCCTGGCTCCCATGGCTGTCCAACTCAGCCAGCCGCCTGTTGCAGGACTGGCCCAGCGACCTCCAGCCCCTGGAGCAACTGAAACCACCGCCCCTTCCTCCAACCCTATGGCCCAGATCCTCCTGCAAGGGCTTGAGGTGGCCCCACCAGGGTACGTGTTGGGGGTGCGATGAGAGACTCCCCATGGACAGCTTCATGGGTCGACCATTTATTGCTGAATAAGACCATAGCAATAAGTAGAGGGCAGCAGCACAATTGTCCGGGTCGTAACGGCAGCAAACCCAGGAGTTCACCGGTTTTGGGCTGAACTTCATACTGGGTAACAGAGGGATGTGGATGCCTGTGGTGCCAGCAGGCAGGGAGCTGGGCATGGGACTTGCCGACCATAAAAATGAGGGCTTGGACCATAAAAATGAGGCTTTCAACCTTAGAATCCAAGCTTAGTACTCTAAAAATGAGGCTGTGATACCTAAAAGAGGGGTTTGGACCCTAAAAATGAGGGTTCAGGCACTCAAGATGCAGCTTAGACCTTAAAAACGACTGGCTGGATCCTAAAAATGCCGCTTTGGATCCTGAAAATGAGGCTTTGGACTCTTACAAGGAGACTTTGCAAACTCAAATGCAGCCTTAGGACTATAAAAATGAGGCTTTAAAGCCTAAAAAGAGGCTTTGGACCCTACAATGGGGCTTTAATCCCTAAAAGTGAGGGTTTGGGCCCTAAAAATGTGGGTTTGGGCCATAAAAATGTGGGTTTGGGCCCTAAAAATGAAACTTTGGATCCTAAGATGAGGGTTTGGACCTTAACAAGGAGGCTTTGGGCTTTAAAATGAGCATTTGGACCATCAAATGAGGGGTTGGATCCTAAAAATGAGGCTTTTAGCCCTGAAAAAGGAAATTTGGGCTCTGAAATCAGTTTTGGACCTTAAAACTGTCCCTAGTCATTACGTTCAGGGCAGTTGATAGAGTTACTTATCTGAATGATTCGAGTCATGTGCCATTGGGAGAGCTCAGTCTCTTCTCCTTCTGCTGTATTAACTGGATCTCCACTGACGTGGAGATGTTGGCAGCTGCCTCATGTTCATCCCCACATCGCCCAACAGAATTCAGGGTATCTACTCGATTTCACGTTCAAATCCAGGCCCACAGAGCTACATGAGATGCCAGGGCTGGCAGGGACAGCACAGGACCTACAGGAAAGCAACTCCCATTCAGGGGGAGTGTGTGACAGACATCCCAGACGGCATCGCAGAGAGTGTGATTTGGTGCCTGTGTGCCATACACTGATGCCATCAGAGACATCGGCCATCAGATGCCATCAGAGAGGCAAGGCCTGTCCCTTCTCTGCCCACTAGCTGCAGGCATTGCGTGAACACAAAGCACATCACACTGGGGTCTTTACTCACTCCCTTGATGATACAGTCAAGGAACACGCCAATCATTTTCACAGTGTGCCTCGATACATGTTGTCTTCAAGGATGACATCCTCCAAGCACAGCAACGGTTCATATCAAAACTCAATTGAAACTTGAAAGGGAATTCAAAGGCACAAAGATGAGCTTTTGGTACTTCAGGAACAGCTAAAGAAGAAACAGAGGCACTGTGGGGGGCACTGCTGAATTTATTAAGAGTAGGTGTAGGTAGGTCTGAGACAGTCTGTGACCTCTTTGCCTCAGTTACCACCAGGGAGGTCTCCCAGACCTTTGTGCTTTGAGGCAGGACTCAGGACAGGAAAAACCAGCGGTGCATGGGGACCAAGCCAGGCGTTGCTTGAGCAAACTACACCCTTACCAGTCCATGGGACTGGAGGGGGTGTACCCAAGGGTGCTGAGAGAGGTTCTCCCCAGGAGGTGCTGGTCTGTTATGATCCCAGTAAGAAAGGCACCCAGGCTCTGTGACATATCATTTAAAATGCAGTTCATTAGCGCTAACACTATAAGGGGAGAATCATATAGCTAATGTTATGTCACTCGAGATGGTGGGAACCCCAGGTGGAGTAGCACTGAATGGGCTTCCGACCCACACACAGCACACCATGCAGACCCCATCCATAGAAGAGTCTCCTGGTTTCGTCATTCAAGCTACCATAGGATTTTCTTACAAGGAAACACCACTATTTATCATTTCTATGGTCAAACAGAAACACCGTTCTCCTGAGAACTTCTTGCTGCACTCTTAGGTACAGGCAAAGCCAGGCAGGAGGCATAATGGCCAGTACAGAGTGGGACCTGCCTGCAGCTCCTCTGTGGCAAAGAGCTGCTGAGGTTGTCCTGTGGCCAAGTGTCGTGGTTTAAGCCCAGCTGGCAACTAAGCACCACACAGCCGCTCACTCACTCCCCCCAGGTGGGATGGGGGAGAGAATCGGAAGAGTAAAAGTGAGAAAGCTCGTGGGTTGAGATAAAGACAGTTTAATAGGTAAAGCAAAAGCCGCACACGCAAGCAAAGCAAAACAAGGAATTCATTCACCACTTCCCATCGGCAGGCAGGTGTTCAGCCATCTCCAGGAAAGCAGGGCTCCATCACGCGTAACGGTTACTTGGGAAGACAAACGCCATTACTCCAAATGTCCCCCCCTTCCTTCTTCTTCCCCCAGCTTTATATGCTGAGCATGACGTCATATGGTATGGAATATCCCTTTGGTCAGTTGGGGTCAGCTGTCCCAGCTGTGTCCCCTCCCAACTTCTTGTGCACCCCCAGCCTACTCGCTGGTGGTGAGAAGCAGAAAAGGCCTTGACTCTGTGTAAGCACTGCTCAGCAGTAACTAAAACATCCCTGCTTTATCAACACTGTTTCCAGCACAAATCCAAAACACAGCCCCATACTAGCTGCTATGAAGAAAGTTAACTCTACCCCAGCCAAAACCAGCACATTCTCCACCCCTTATTCCCTACCATTTACGTCATGCTCAGGTCTCACACTATTCAATACATTCTCATTAACCATCACCCCCCTTCCCATCCTTTGATAGAATACACATATACCATTCCCTTAGTCTATGGACCACCCCTGTAAAATGTCCATAAATATCTGCAAATGTCCACAAAATGTCCATTGAGTTCATTTGGTCCATGACTTTGGGCTCCATCTGTTATGGTGGTCACTCAGGACAGGAGAGGTGGTGTATTGCATGGAGTTATTGGGCACCAAAGCCAGCTCAGGTGGGGTCACTGCTGCACTTGCACTGCTTCTTGTAAGTCTTGTCCTCCAGTGGTTCAGGTGGTTCCTGCTACAGTAATTCCTGTAACATGCAACTCAAATCATGGGTTACAACAATTTAAAGGTATTTCCATTACAATCTCTACCCCAGTCCCTTTGGACCAGACCACAGGGTTTAGCACTGCAATGAACTCCTCCCCTTGCTCCTAGCCTGGCTAGCAACAAGGGGTTCTTGCTATAATAATTCCCATAACATGCAACTCAAATCCTGGGTTACAACAATTTAAAGGTGTTTCCATTACAACCTCCACCCCTGGTCCCTTTGGACCAGACCATAGGGTTTAATATTGCAATGAACTCCTCCCCTTGCCCCTGCTCTGGCTTGGACTTATCCGCAGACTGCAGTTCCTTAGGATTGTACCGGCTCCAAGTGGAGCCTTATCTGTGTGCCACAGTCTCTTCAGGGGTATACCTGCTGCGGCAGAGAGTTATCCACAGCCACAGTCGCTTCAAGGTGCACCTGTTCCAGCGTGGCCTTATCCATGGGTCACAATGCCTTCAGAGATATACCTGCTCCAGCGTGGCCTTACCCACAGCCACAGTCCCTTCAAAAGTAAACCTGCTCCAACATGGCCTTTCCCATGGCTGCAGTCTCTCCAGGGGTGTACCTGCTCTCTTGTGGGCTTGTCCATGGCCTCACACTTTGAGGTGCTCCAGCATGACCTCATGCACAGCCGCTGATGCTTCCAGGTGTACCTGCTGCAGCATGGATGTATCCACAGCCACAGATGCTTCGAGGTGTACCTTCTCCTGCATGGGCTTACCCTTGGACCACAATCCCTTCAGAGTTACACCTGCTGTGGCACAGACATAACCACGGCCACAGACGCTTCGAGATGTACCTGCTCTGATGTGGGTTTATCCAAGGCCACAGACGCTTCGGGGTGTCCTGCTCCCACATGGACTCATCCACAGGTCACAGTCCCTTTGACTCGAGTTCACACTGGAGTTCCAGCCTGTCCAGTACAGCAGCACAGAAACAGCAGCGATGCCCTGGCCATCTGCCAGCCCAGGCGCATGGCCATTGCTGTTATCAAAATGTTCCCAGGCATAGCAGAGTAAGATGATAAGCAGTATGGCAGTACAGCAAGCAGCGAAAGCAAAAAGCAGCCACTAACGAGCACTAGACTCTAATAGACAGTAAGGCAAGCAAACCCCATGGCAAGCACAGGAGCCTGCTGATTAATAGCTAAACAGCAATAACAGCTATAAATTTGATCTAGCACATTCCAATCAAACCTGTCGTTATCTTGAACCCTTCGAGCCCCACGTTGGGCGCCAAAAAGGACTGTCGTGGTTTAAGCCCAGCTGGCAACTAAGCACCACACAGCCGCTCACTCACTCCCCCCAGGTGGGATGGGGGAGAGAATCGGAAGAGTAAAAGTGAGAAAGCTCGTGGGTTGAGATAAAGACAGTTTAATAGGTAAAGCAAAAGCCGCACACGCAAGCAAAGCAAAACAAGGAATTCATTCACCACTTCCCATCGGCAGGCAGGTGTTCAGCCATCTCCAGGAAAGCAGGGCTCCATCACGCGTAACGGTTACTTGGGAAGACAAACGCCATTACTCCAAATGTCCCCCCCTTCCTTCTTCTTCCCCCAGCTTTATATGCTGAGCATGACGTCATATGGTATGGAATATCCCTTTGGTCAGTTGGGGTCAGCTGTCCCAGCTGTGTCCCCTCCCAACTTCTTGTGCACCCCCAGCCTACTCGCTGGTGGTGAGAAGCAGAAAAGGCCTTGACTCTGTGTAAGCACTGCTCAGCAGTAACTAAAACATCCCTGCTTTATCAACACTGTTTCCAGCACAAATCCAAAACACAGCCCCATACTAGCTGCTATGAAGAAAGTTAACTCTACCCCAGCCAAAACCAGCACACCAAGGGATCTGTGCAGCACAGCACAAGCGTGAAGACCACCCTGCACATGCAGTACAGAACAGCGAAGCGCTGACTGCTCAGGTTTCCCTGGGAGAAGGCTGTCCTCCTCCCTGCTGCCACAGCTGAGGTGCTGCGGCCCAAATGGGCACTGCCCAGAAGAGCTGTAGGTCCGTTCCTTCTCACAGAACTGTGACTTTTTCTGACTCATTGAGTAGAATAGCAGAGCATAGCAGAGCATAGCATAAAACAGAACAGAACAGAATAGTTCGTTTGGAAGGGACCTACACGATCATCTAGTCCATCTGCCTGGCCAGTTCAGGGCTGACCAAAAGTCAGAGCACGTTATTAGGGGCACAGTCCAAATGCCTCTTAAACACTGACAGGCTTGGGGCATCGACCACATCTCTGGGAAGCCTGTTCCAGCGTTTGAACACCCTCTTGGTAAAGAAATGGTCCCGGACGACTGGAAGATTGCCAATGTGACCCCCATCTACAAGAAGGGCCGGAAGGAGGATCTGGGGAACTACAGGCCTGTCAGCCTGACCTCGGTGCCGGGGAAGGTTATGGAGAGGCTCATCTTGAGGGCGCTCACGGGACACGTGCAGGATAACCAAGGGATCAGGCCCAGCCAGCACGGGTTCATGAAAGGCAGGTCCTGCTTGACCAACCTGATCTCCTTCTATGACCAGGTGACCCGCCTAGTGGATGAGGGGAAGGCTGTTGATGTTGTCTACCTGGACTTCAGCAAAGCCTTTGACACTGTTCCCCACAGTATTCTCCTGGAGAAGCTGGCGACTCGTGGTTTAGACAGGTGCACTCTTCGCTGGGTTAAAAACTGGCTGGATGGCTGAGCCCAGAGAGTTGTGGTGAATGGGGTGAAATCCAGCTGGCGGCCGGTCACAAGCGGAGTCCCCCAGGGCTCAGTTTTGGGACCGGTCTTGTTTAATATCTTTCTCGATGACGTGGATGAGGGGATAGAGTGCACCCTCAGCAAGTTTGCAGATGACACCAAGTTGGGAGGGAGTGTTGATCTGCTCGAGGGTCAGAAGGCTCTGCAGAGGGATCTGGACAGGCTGGATCGATGGGCCGTGGCCAATTGTATGAGGTTCAATAAGGCCAAGTGCCGGGTTCTACACTTTGGCCACAACAACCCCAGACAACGCTACAGGCTTGGGGACGAGTGGCTGGAAAGCTCCCCTGCAGAAAAGGACCTGGGGGTGCTGGTTGACAGCCGGCTGAAGAGGAGCCAGCAGTGTGCCCAGGTGGCCAAGAAGGCCAACGGCATCCTGGCCTGTATCAGAAATAGTGTGGCCAGCAGGAGTAGGGAGGTGATCATGCCCCTGTACTCGGCTCTGGTGAGGCCGCACCTCGAATCCTGTGTTCAGTTTTGGGCCCCTCACTCCAAGAAGGACATTGAGGTGCTGGAGCGTGTCCAGAGAAGGGTGACGAAGCTGGTGAGGGGTCTGGAACACAAGTCTGATGAGGAGTGGCTGAGGGAACTGGGGTTGTTCAGTCTGGAGAAGAGGAGGATGAGGGGAGACTTTATCACTCTCTCTGATTTCCTGAAAGGGGGTTGCAGAGACGTGGGTGTTGGCCTCTTCTCCCAAGTGACTAGTGACAGGACTAGAGGAAATGGCCTCAAGTTGCGCCAGGGGAGGTTCAGGCTGGATATTAGGAAAAAGTTCTGTACTGAGAGAGTAGTGAAACATTGGAACAGGCTGCCCAGGGAGGTGGTAGAGTCACCCTCTCTGGAGGTGTTCAAGGAGCGTGTGGATGTGGCATTGTGGGATGTGGCTTGATGGGCATGGTGCTGTGTGGTGTGGGTGGGTTGTTTTGGTGTGGGTTGTGGGTGTTTTGTGGTTTGTGGGTGGTTTTGGTTTTTCTCTTTGTGGGTGTGTGTGTAGTGGTGGGTTTTTTTTTGTTTTTTGTTTGTTTGTTTGTTTGTTTGTTTTATGGTTGGACTTGATGATCTTACAGGTCTTTTCCAACCTTAGTGATTCTGTGATTCCCTTCATCCACTAGGCAGACAACCTTATCATAGAAGGAGCTGAAATTAGATAAACAGGACTTTCCCTCTGTGGACCCATGTTGACTAGTGTGAGACTAGTGAGTAGCGGTGCCTCCCAGGGCCCCATACTGGGTCCGATCCTGTTTAACATCTTCCTTCATGTGGGGTTGATGGGGCAGAGTGCACCCTCTGCAAGTTGGCAGATGACACCAGGCTGGGAGGAGCGGCGCTTAGGCCGGGGGGTCGTGCGGCCATCCCGAGGGGCCTGGGCAGGCTGGAGAGATGGGCTGACAGGGACCTCACGCAGTTTGGCAAGGGGAAGTGCAAAGGGTGCTGTGTGGGTGACGAGCACCAGCCCAGGCTGCCCAGGGAGCTTGCGGAGTCTCCGTCCTTGGAGATGTTCCACAGCCCTCTGGACATGGTCAGGGACAACCGCCTGCAGGTGGCCCTGCTTGAGCAGGGGCTTGCACCAGGTGACTTCACCCTCCAGGTCACCTCCCGGCCACCTTCCCGTAGCCTGTGATTCTGTGAAACGGACGCCTGGAAGGGGATCCAGCCACCAACGCTGTCACCCTCGGGCAGCCATCGCCAGCTCCACCAGGAGGCTGCAGCCCATGGAGAGCCCAGGCCGGAGCAGGCTCCTGGCAGGAGCTGCAGCCCCCGCAGAGGAGCCCAGGAGGCAGCAGGTTCTCTGGGCGGAGCTGTGGCCCGTGGGGCCCAAGGGGGCCGGGGAGGAGCGCGAGGAGGAAGGGGCAGCAGAGATGAGGCGCTGTGGGCCACCCGCAGCCCCCTTCCCCGTCGCCATGCGTCGCTCAGGGGGACAAAGGGCCGAGGAGTCGGGAAGGGAGGAGTGAGGCTGAGCCTGGGAAGAGCGGGGCTGGGGGAAGCTGGTTTCCTTTGCTTTTGTTGCTGCTCTCCTGCTGCCTTTTTACTTGGCAACAAATGACATCAACCTTGCCCAGGTCAGGCCCTGCTCGCCTGTGAGGGGGCACAGGGCGGCTCTGTGAGGAGAGGCCCAGGCTGCCCCTGCCCGCCCAGCAACAGCCACGCCATTGGCCACGGCTGAGCCAATCAGCAGAGCCGAGGTGGCCTGTCAGTCACAGCCACCTGGGGTGGGGCTGGAGGGGGCAGAGGCTGAGCAGCCTGAGGAGAAAGGTGTGAGGGACGGGCCGGGGGCAGCGGGGGGGCCCCGCTCCCCAGCCTAAACCAGTTCCCACTGGTGTAGCACTGGTTGAGGACACCCGTGGTAAGGGCAGCTCAAACCCATTTCCCTCTTCCCAGCCTTCCTGGCTGCCGGGTGCAGCCGAGCCAGAGGCCGGGCAGGGGAGGCTCGTCCTGCCAGCGCTGCTCATGGCAGCAGAGGAGAGAGCGGCCTGATCCTGCTGAGCGCAGGGTCGCTCTCCCGCCTCGGCTGCCCCTCAGCCCGGCGCTGCTCGACACGCCGCTGCCGCACACAGGCTGGGCAGTTTGCCTGTCAGGCGCTTGGGACAGCTGCCCCAGGGGGGCAAAGGGGGGAAAGTCACTGCTCCGTCCTGCTGCTGAGAGCGTGATCGAGAGAGAGAGAGATGTCTGCAGCGGGCTCCCCTGGGAGGAACTTAGGCCTCGAAAGACCAGATACCATACCTTAAAAGTTGCTCTCATATGGCAAATGTTGTTTTCAAGGCCTATTTGACTGCTACGGGGCTCTCTACCAAAGAGCTGAGTCCAGGGAGAAGGGTGGACGGGAAGAAGGAGAGGGAGACCATTCCAGCAAACTTCCATGCTTTCCAGTCATTAATCACCAGGCAAAGGAATTAGAAATACTGAAAACCAAAACGCCAGGCACGCTGACAGGAGAGCTCATGGCAAAGTAACGTGCCCCACTTTGCCTGCCCCCAGCACAACCCTAGCTCGCCAAGAGCAGAGAGGGCCAAGAGCTATTTTCAGTGGACATCAGACAGACAGATGCCTAGAACAAAACTTGCTGGGGAGGATGCTGCCGTTAGACTTCTCCCTTTCTCGGAAGCTGATGTACCTGGACTGAACAACAGGGATAACCCAAAAAGTAGTCAGCGTCCTTGCACTAACGAAATCACACAAGAGCCCAAAGCCAGATGCCTTCCCTGCTCTCAGTCCCACCTATCCAACAGCTCAAAATCTTCCCAAAGCAGACAAATCAGCCTAGCAGGCAGGGCATGAAGCCACACTCCAGGCAGCCCCACAGACCCCACACCAACCAAAGGCACGGGCAGAACCAAGCCAGAAACTCACCTTTGCAGGGCTACAGCAACCACTGCCGCCAAGCACGGCTGAAACTGCCCGTCACCTTGCGTTTTTGCATGTCTCCTCATGAGACACCTCTGCCTTTCCCTCCTACACTGTGTTCTTTAGTACAGGAAGAGGCACCTGGTTGATCTTCTCTTTAAGAGGTTATTAGACTATTCAGCTATCCAAAAGAGGGAGGGAGTGAGAGAGAAGAGAGAAATGCAGATGAACTGAACTGCAGAAGAAGATCATTGACTACAAAGCAAAAGACCCAGAGGCCAGCTGGTGGTTTTACAGGGACAAAAGCAGGTGCAGGAAGAAGTACACAGAAGTGTTTGCAGGTAAAACCTAGCAGGAGACTAACGATTCGTGATCTTACCCAGTATCACTAGAAGGCAGAGGCTGCTGTCAGAGCTGATTGGAGATGTGCCAAGACATTTAATAAAGTCAAGTTGCTGTTTCCATCCAGCTTAAAAATGTCAACTTACATCCCTCTCCTGTATTGGAATATCCAGACAGCGAACCACCACTGGAAGCTTTGTTCACAAGGCAGTTGTCTGACAAACCACTTTGTGACAAAAAGCAACAAGACGATTCAACAGGAGCACAGGCTGTGCAAATGCAATGTTTGCCAACAATCTCATACAGAGCAGACACTAAGGTCAACCCAAGAAAATTTAGAGACCTTGCCAAGTGATGTGAGTGCCACGGCAGCTCCACTGGCAGAAAACCTCTTGACTTTCAGCTGGACTTGGGAAGGGATTTTTTAAATCCTCTTTCCTCTGCGGCTACCCCGGCAGCTAGCAGTGGAGCAGTGCTGCCTGGATCCCCTCCTGCAGCACGGCCGAGCAAAACAGCAGCACAATGCAAACATCAGCCTCCATCAATGGCCCTGAGTGACCGACATCAGAGGTTCAAAAGAAGGAATAAGGCAATTGAACTCCAAACAGAAACACATCATTTACTACGGAGGCAGAGCAGACAGCACGGTGTGTACGATCATGTAGTACTGAGACACGATTTCACCTCACATGGGGCAAGTTAGAAACATCTGAGGGTGGCACCTCAGCTCCTCTCACGGGTGGCCAGCCGGGTGCCCGAGCTGCTGACAGAAGCAACCAGGGAGCGCAGTGTGACCACACCGGTGCCCAGCACCTTTTGAGATGCACTGCTGGCACTGCTGCAGGGACAGGGCTTGTTTCCACCAGAGCAGGTGCTGCTTTCAACAGCTTTCCACCCACTGGCACCCCCAAACCCGAAATAACCCTTAGACCTGGTAGCATTGCCCAAATCCAGGAAGAAACCCTAAAGCCAGGTGCACCCCACACCCGGCAGCACCCCCGAAACCTCCAGCACGCACCTGACACGGCAACACCCCCAAACCCTGAGGTTTCCCCTCAAATTGGCAGCACCCACCAGACCCAGACACACACCCCAAAAGCTGTTTGCAACCTCCAAACCCACAAACACCCCCGAGCCCAGGAGCACACCTTAAACCTGTGAAGGGTCCCCCAAGTCCAGAAAGAGCTGCCAAATGCAGAAACAGCCCCAAACCGGGCACCTTTCTGCAGATCAGGCAGCTCCCTCCAAAACTGGCAGCACTGCCCAGCCCCAGCGGGGCGCAGCCGCCTGAGCCTGGTGGGCTGAGGCCACGCCATGGCAGCAGGGGCAGCCCCCGGGCTGGGCCCCCCCAACTTGTCCAAGACAGCGAATGGCGGCTGCAGCAGGGAGCCCGGGGTGGCCCATGTCCGACAGCAGCCTCACCACCAGCCCAGCTGCGCTACCACGGCTCCCTGGGACTTGCCAGGGCACTGGGGCCCAGTCAGGGCATCCTGGGCAAGGCTGCCCTCCCCGGGGCAGGGAGTGCCTGGGGGAATGGCGGAGCTGCGCCCGGAGGAGGGGAAGAGCTGTCTCAGGGTAATGGGGAAGGGGCAGAGACTGCGGGTGCAGACGGGGCTCAGGGGGTGTGTGTGAACATCGCACCAGGGAAAAAGCGCTGCTGCGGAGCGGCACTGAGCAGCAGCTTCCTGGGGCCAGCAAGGCCTGAAGCACGTGGCCAAGGTGGTGGGCAGCTGGCCAAGGCCAGCCGTAGGGAGGCAGGTCTGGGGAAGGTGCTGCCAACCGCAGGGGAGAAGACAACCCCCCAGTCCCGTCCCCTAACGCTGCCCCTCAAGAAAGGCAGAGGAGGATGACTGACAAATGAGCGTGGGATCTTCCAGGTCAGATGAGATGAGCAGCCAACTTTATTGTGCTGGGGGATGGGGGCCAGCACTTGGAGCTGGTGCGTGACCAGTCAGCAGCGTCTTCCAGGCCGGCTGTATGGTTTTTGCGCCCGACGCTTTAACCGTGAGCGGTGTCGGATCCGGTCTGGCCCAAGGTGGCTGGAGCGGCTGCTGGTCTCTAGCGCCAGAGCGCCACAGGACAGCCCTGATGCCACCTGCCTGGCGGAGGTGGAGCGGCTCCTCTCGAGTGCCAGGGTGCCAAGGAGGAGCCCCTCTGTCACCTGCTCGGCAGTGCTGGGGCTTCTGGGCTCAGCACTTGGGGCTGGCACACAGCTGGTCCCACGGTGTTTTCCAGGCCGGCTGTACGGCTTTTGCGCTTGACGGTGTAACCGTGAGCGGTGTCGGATCCGGTCTGGCCCAGGGTTGCTGGAGCGGCTGCTGGTCTTGAGCGCCAGAGCGCCACAGGACAGCCCTGATGCCGCCTGCCTGGCGGAGGTGGAGCGGCTCCTCTCGAGTGCCAGGGTGCCAAGGAGGAGCCCCTCTGTCACCTGCTCGGCAGTGCTGGGGCTTCTGGGCTCAGCACTTGGGGCTGGCACACAGCTGGTCCCACGGTGTTTTCCAGGCCGGCTGTACGGCTTTTGCGCTCGACGTTGTAACCGCGAGCGGTGTCGGATCCGGTCTGGCCCAGGGTGGCTGGAGCGGCTGCTGCTTTCAGGCACTGGGGACCTGTGGGATGGCCCCAGGGGTGCCTGGGTGATGGTGCTGGGCCTGCTGCTCTCATACACCAGGGAGCTGTGGGAAAGCCCTGCTGCCGCCTGGCTGGCGGTGCTGCAGCTGGCAAGCTCTGAATTGTCACTGGAGGCTGTGAGGGGAGGCAGGAAGGTCAGCAGCACAGCCACCCAGCTCCGGGCAGGAGAGGCCATCGTGGTGCCCACAGCCCTCCTGGAGCCAAGCCCACCCTAAGCCCCCCCTACCAGGCCTAGCCTGGCCCCTGGCCCCAGCGCAGGGGCACCCGGGTGCTTTGCCTCTTACCAGTGCCCAGGCCAGCACAGCAATCACACTCCCAGGTGGTTGTGCCATTCCACAAGTAGGAGCAGCACCGGTGGATGCCTTCGGCAGCACAAGAGCTGCACAGGAGCAGTTGCCAGGACCTGTGGAAGCAAACGGGTTGCTGGTTGCGAGGACAAAGTGACACCAGCAGGGGACTGCCTGGCAGAGCCTTTGTTCTAAGTGCTTCCTCCCCGAGCCTGTGCGGAGGCAGAGCTCCCGTGTAGAGCCCTAGACTGCTGCTTTGGCAACCTACCCCTCTTCCTCTGCCTGCTCCCTGCCTCTCGGGCAAAGGCACTTGCGGGCACTGCAGCGGATGTGCCTCTGATATACCAGTCCAAAGGCTTGGTCGCTCTCCCATGATGGTTGTCTGCCGGAGAAGGAAGGGAAAGTGTTGAGCCCCTGCTGCCCCAGCATCAGGCAGACCCAGGCCGTCCCTGCTCTCCCGCCCCGCCCGGTTTCCAACTCCTCCATGAAGCTGCGGACAAGAGTCAGGGGACAGCAGAAGGCCAGGCCTGCCGGGGCAGTCCCTGGCCTGGCACCACGCTTGCGCCTGACGTCTTGTGACTTGGGAAGAGAAAAACCAACCTCTTGGAGACTCGAATCCCCATGGTGAGCATTTCCATCACAAAAAGATCTTTGTCTTGGCAATGCAAGCAGCGGAAGCAGACGCCAGCATGGATAGCCTGCTTCTGGATGCAGCTCCGGTGGAACCAGGCATGTTGGCATGCTGGGCACACCATGGTGCGGTAGGACTTTTTGTCCTCCACAGGGTCCAAGCAGATGATGCAGGTGCTGCTCTGCTCTGGAGTGGCCTGCACTGCCTGCTTTGGGCGGTGCTTCCAGCAGAAGGACCTGGGGGGAAGATGGAAGGGATGGGCAAGGTGAGATGAGACGTGCTGAGTCCCTCCCTGGCAATGGTGAGGAGGGCAGAGGAGCTGTGAAGGAGCCCCAGACCCTGTCCGGGCTCTGGCCGTGGCTGTGGCTGTGGCAGGCTGCTGGGAAGTGTCCCTGTAGGTTCCTCACTTGGGTGCCCACTGCTGGCAGAAGGGGGCTTGGAGACAAGGAGGCTCCTGCGCAAGGGCCGGCAGCCCTTACCTGTACAGCCCGAAGAACTGGGTGACACACTCGCCCTCTGAGGCGCAGGGGAGATGGAAGCTGCAGTCGCACCCCTTCTCCCGGCAGGTGATGGTGGCGCCCATCTCGCCGCAAACGAAGCAGCGCTGGAAAGAGCACAGCGGACCCATCAGCAGTAGGCTCCGGGCATGTGTGGCTGGCCCCACGCCACTGGGCTGTGGGCACTGCTGGCTCACACCCCACAGATCCGCATGGTGCATGAGGCTTTTGCTTGTGCCGGAGCCTCGGTGGAGCTGCTGGGAGCAGGCATTTGTCCCAGAGCTGATGGAAGGGCTGGGATTTCTTTCTTGGGGGCCAGGAGGAGCTCCCGCAAAGCTCTCCTGGTGCAAACCTCCCTGCTCTTGCCAGGTCCTCACCTTCTGGGCTGCCTCCTGGATTGCGCGTCTGGTGTCCTCAACAAGAAACCCGTTCCTGCGCTCTTGCGGTAAAAGCCCGCTGGCAAGAAACTGCAGAGCAGAGAAGGCCAGGAGCGCATTAGATCAGCAAGGAAGGGACTATCCCTGGCAGAAAGCTGGAGGGAGTCCCGGGGGAACTCACCAGGCAATAGGTGTGGGCACAGAGCCCTTTCTTTGTTGTTTTGCACCCACAGATATCTGGGTCAGCCTCTGCCCGGCGACACAGCATGCATGCTGAGGGGAGAGAGCAAATGCCGCTGGGAATGAGCACCTCTGCGGGGCTGGGGAAGTGTCCCTGCGGGATCACCCCCAAGGCCCTGCTCTGACCCTGCCTAGCTGGCTGAAGGGCAGGGCTGAGGCCTTTGGAGAAGAAGGGGGCATAGCAGGCACGGGTGCCCCAGCAGGTGCCCACAGCCCAGCCTGGGCCCCGCTTGCTGAGGAGGGACCCTGCCCTGGGGTGCTTGGGGAGCTCCTGCCTTCCCCTGCCACCGGTCTTGGCCACACACAGACTGCCCCGACAACCCCTCTGCCAGCCATGGGGAGCTGTGGGGAGAGATACTTTGCTCTCACCTTGCTCCCTCGAGTCGGGGTCCTGCTGCTTCATGGCGAACATGGTGCACGTCAATGGCGAGCGCTTGGAGAGCCTCTGCCCCAGCAGTGCCGGGGTTTCTCCTCCAGACGCTCCTCTGCCAACCCTGAGGGAGCAGCAGGACACGGTGAGCTTGCAGCACAGGCCCTGGAGCCCCAAGGTGTGAGGCTGCCCTCCTCCCTTGGCAGCCCTGGGCAAGCCCCTTCCTCGCCTGCCCTCTCCTCACCTCACCAGGTCGCACTGACACACGGCCGGAGCCCAGCAGCCCTTTATCCAGGCCTTGGCAATGCATCACAGTGGCCGCTGTGACATCACCACCACACGTCTGCGTATCCCCTCAATATGGGCAAGGGCGCCCTCAGCTACCCGCCCCACCCTGTGACACGGACACTGCCTCACGGGGGTGGGTGTGGTGGCTCCCACAGAGCCTGAGCAAATGGGACCATATGTGTATCCGACAGGACCATATGTAACTAAATATGTCGGTCAGCAACAGGGAATGTCTAATCCAATATGGTCTCTTAAATGAGTGGAATTATTAATACAGAATGATATTTCCACCGTTCAACCAGCCTGTTCGTCATTTATAAGACCCTTACATATAGCGTGGACGTCATGGTTACATAAAAGGACCCTTCCTTCCCGAATGAGAAAAAGGAGACATGTGATTGCTGCAGTAGGAACAGGACTGGGAGTTTTAAATAGTATAGATACTGGGCTAATAAGGAACAAATTTGCAACGGTGACCAGTGATCCGAACAAAATACAGAACCCTTTAAGATCTTCCCTCCCAACTTTAGGAACCGGTCAATGGCTTACAGCAAATGTGTTACCACAGTGGGAGAAGCTTAATGAAAAGGACAATGAACTAATTATAAATGCATTAGACGTGGCTCCGACTACTGTTTCTACAGCACTTAGCTGTATCCAAGCTCAATTATGGATACAGACAATAGCAGCTGCAATCATTAGGGAAGGTGAAGACGGAATCCTACCAAAAGAGATCCAAAAGGTGATTTGGAATAATGCAACGGAATATGAAAGGAGATTCCAATCGTGGTGGCATTTGGTTAATTTTACCTTTGACCCTACTAACAACACAGCTACAGCTTTGGTCCTAACAAGATATAAAGCTTTAGTGTACAACATATACCCGATTGTTGCGCTAGGATTAAATTACCATGGAACTGTACTTTATCCCCTGGAACATAAGGTATGGGCTATGAAAAACAGGAATAAGTGGCAAACTGTTGATGTCAAGGCCTGTATCGTATGAGACCAGCAAGGATTTATTTGTGAAGGAAACACCATCAAAGGGCAAGATATTTGTCTTGACACTGAACAAACTGTTTGTCACTTTGAGGTGCATCCCAACAAGACCCTAAGAACCATCGTAATTTACAGGGGTATGGAATGTGTTTGAGAACTCAGTGTGATTTTGTACAAGTAGATGATCAAATGGTGGACCCGAGCAACCATTCAAATATTTGCATTTGTAACTTTGCTAGTCTTACAGGATATGATTTTAACTACACAGCTCCTGTTACTACTTATCAATTGCTACAATTTAATTATACGTTGATTCAGAATATACAGCCCACCCCTATTGGAATGAATCTCACTCTAATAAGAAGACTATTGCATCATGAAAATTTAAAAAGGTCGTTAAAACAAGTTCAAGAAAGTGGAAGAAAGACTTTAATTACTGTCCATCATGATGCAGAGGAAATACACCAAGTAGTGGAACGAGTGAAGTCAGAGGGAGAGCACAGTTGGTGGGATGTGTGTAGGGGTTATTCCCCGTCAGCTACCAAAATCTTAAACATAATGACCCACCCGATATTGCTGTTACTAATAGCCATGAGAACATGAACAATAGTCAATCTTATCCTTTGGTGTAAACTAAAGGAACTGATTGGACAAGTACTGATGCTAAAACTAATGATGAAACATAACGAACCACTTTTAAAAGCAAGAGAATTTGCTTAGGGGAAAGAAAAGGGGGGAATGTTACAGGGCATCTTGAGAAACAAGGGCTAAAAGTAAGAAAGAAGAATGTAAAGAAGATGCTTCATAACAACTGTGCCTGGCACTGAGACATATTAGAGAGAAAGACTGTCTTCACTGACTCTCTGCTAACTAGCAATAACGATTAGCACAAGGACGAATCGTAGAAAAATAGAATAGACTGCCAAAATAGTGCCCTAGAGTTAACTTTTCCTCGGACAGGGCCAGGGGATCCAGATTGTAATGGGACAAGGTCCAGTCTGTCCTGGGAGGGGGCCAGGAGATCCAGTTTGGACATGGAATGATCCCATTCTGTCCTGGGAGGGGGCCAGGGGATCCAGTTTGGACTGGGACAGGGCCCTGTCTGTACTGGAAGGGGGCAAGGGGATCCAGTTTCGACTGGGACAGGGCCCAGTCTGTCCTGGGACGGGGTCAGGGGATCCAGTTTGGACTGGGAATGATCCCAGTCTGTCCTGGGAGGGGGCCAGGGGATCCAGTTTGGACTGGGAATAATCCCAGTCTGTCCTGGGAGGGGGTCAGGGGATCCAGTTTGGACTGGGAATGATCCCAGTCTGTCCTGGGAGGGGGCCAGGGGATCCAGTTTGGACTGCGACAGGGCCCACTCTGTCCTGGGAGGGAGCCAGGGGATCCAGTTTGGAATGGGAATGATCCCATTTGGTCCAGGGAGGGGGCCAGGGAATCCAGTTTGGACTGGGAATGATCCCAGTCTGTCCTGGGAGGGGGCCAGGGGATCCAGTTTGGACTGGGAATGATCCCAGTCTGTCCTGGGAGGGGGCCAGGGGATCCATTTTGGACTGGGACAGGGCACAGTTCGTCCTGGGAGGGGGTCAGGGGATCCACATTGGACTGGGAATGATCCCAGTCTGTTCTGGGAGGGGGCCAGGGGATCATGTTTCGACTGGGAATGGCCACATTTGTCCTGGGAGGGGGCCAGGGGATCCAGTTTGGATTGGGACAGGGCCCAGTCTGTCCTGGGAGGGGTCCAGGGGATCCAGTTTGTACTGGGACAGGGCCCAGTCTGTCCTGGGAGGAGGCCAGGGGATCCAGTTTGGACTGGGAATGATCCCACTTGGTCCTTGGAGTGGGCCCTGGGATCCCGTTTCGACTGGGATAGGGCCTAGTTTGTCCTAGGAGGGGGCCAGGGGATCCAGTTTGGACTGGGAAAGGGCCCAGTCTGTCCTGGGATTGGGCCAGGGGATCCATTTTTGGACATGGAATGATCCCAGTCTGTCCTGGGAGGGGGCCAGGGGATCCAGTTTGGACTGGGAATGATCCCAGTCTGTCCTGGGAAGGGGCCAGGGGATCTAGTTTGGACTGGGGATGATCCCAGTGTGTTATGGTAGGGGGCAGGGGATCCAGTTTGGACTGGGACACCGCCCAGTCTGTCCTGGGAGGGGTCAGGGGATCCAGATTGGACTGGGAATGATCCCAGTCTGTCCTGGGAGGCGCCAGGGGATCCAATTTGGACTGGAAATGATCCGGTTTAGTCCTGGGAAGGGGGCTAGGGGATCCAATTTGGACTGGGACAGGGCTCAGTCTGTCCTGGGAGGGGGCCAGGGGATCCAGGTTGGGCTGGGACAGGGCCCAGTCTGTCCTGGGAGGCGGCCAGGGGTTCCACATTGGACTGGGACAGGGCCCAGTCTGTCCTGGGAGGGGGCCAGGGGATCCAGTTTCGACTGGGACAGGGCACAGTCTTTCCTGAGAGGGGGTTAGGGGATCCATTTTGGACTGGTAATGACCCCATTCTTTCCTGGGAGGAGGCCAGAGGATCCAGTTTGGACTGGGAGAGGTCCCAGCCTGTCCTGGGATAGGGCCAGGGGATCCAGTCTGGACTGGGACTGGGCCCAGTCTGTCCTGGTATTGGGCCAGGGGATCCAGTTTGGACTGGGACAGGGCCCAGTGTGTTCTGGGAAGGGGGGTGGGATCCAGTTTGGACTGGGAATGGTCACAGTCTGTCCTGGGATGGGGCCAGGGGATCCAGTTTCACCTGGGAGAGGGCCCACTCTGTCCTGGGAGGGGGCCAGGGGATCCAGTTTGGACTGGGAAAGGGCCCAGTCTGTCCTGGGAGGGGGCCAGGGGATCCAGTTTGGACTGGGAAGTATCCTACTCTGCACTGGGAGAGGGCCAGGGTATCCACTTTGGACTGGGAATGATTCCAGTCTGTCCTGGGAGGGGGCCAGGGCATCCATTTTGGACTGGGACAGGGCCTAGTCTGTCGTGAGCGGGGGTCAGGGGATCCAGTTTGGACTGGGAATGATCCCAGTCTGTCCTGGGAGGGGACCAGGGGATCCAGTTTGGACTGGGAATGATCCCAGTGTGTCCTAGGAGGGGGCAGGGCATCCAGTTTGGACTGGGAATGGTCCCAGTCTCTCCTGGGAGGGGGCCAGGGGATCCCGTTTCGACTGAGAAAGGGCCCAGTCTGTCCTGGGAGGGGGCCAGGGGATCCAGTTTGGACTGGGAATGACCCCATTTGGTCCTGGGAGGGGGCCAGGGGATCCAGTTTGGACTGGGAGAGGTCCCAGTCTGTTCTGGGAAGGGGCAAGGGGATCCAGTTTGGACTGGGACAGGGCCCAGTCTGTCCTGGGAGGGGGCCAGGGGATCCAGTTTCGACTGGGACAGGGCCCAGTCTGTCCTGGGAGGGGGTTAGGGGATCAAGTTTGGACTGGGAATGACCCTATTTGGTCCTGGGAGGGGGCCAGGGGATCCAGTTTGGACTGGGAATTTTTCCAGTCTGTCCTGGGAGGAGGCCAGGGGATCCATTTTGGACTGGGAATTATCCCAGTCTGTAGTGGGAGGGGGCCAGGGAATCCAGATTGGACTGGGACAGGGCCCAGTCTGTAGTGAGAGGAGCCCAGGGCATCCACATTGGACTGGGAATGATCCCAGTGTGTCCTGGGAGGGGGCCAGGGGATCCAATTTAGACTGGGAATGATCCCATTCTGTCCTGGTAGGGGGCCAGGGGATCCAGTTTCGACTGGGAGCAGGCCCAGTCTGTCCTGGGAGGGGGCCAGGGGGTCCAGTTTGGACAGGGATACGGCCCAGTCTGTCCTGGGAGGGGGCAGGGGATCAATTTTGGACTGGGAATGATTCCAGTCTGTCCTGGGAGGTGGCCAAGGGATTCAGTTTGGAATGGGATAGGACCCATTCTTTCCTGGGAGGGGGCCAGGGGATCCAGTTTGGACTGGGAATGATCCCAGTCTGTCCTGGGACAGGGCCAGGGGATCCAGATTGGACTCGGACAGGGCCCAGTCTGTAGTGAGAGGAGGCCAGGGCATCCACATTGGACTGGGAATGATCCCAGTCTGTCCTGGGAGGGGGCCAGGGGTTCCCGTTTCGACTGGGACAGGGCCCAGTCTGTCCTGGGACGGGGCCAGGGGATCCAGTTTGGACTGGGAATGACGCCATTTGGTCCAGGGAGGGGGCCAGGGGATCCAGTTTGGATTGGGACAGGGCCCAGTCTGTCCTGGGAGGGGGCCAGGGGACCCAGGTTGGACTGGGACAGGGCCCAGTCTGTCCTGGGAGGGGGCCAGGGGATACACTTTGGCCTGGGAATTATCCCAGTCTTAACTGGGAGGGGACAGGGTATCCAGTTTGGACTGGCACAGGGCCCAGTCTGTCCTGGGAGGGGGCCAGGGGATCCAGTTTGGACTGGAAGTTATCCCATCTGTCCTGGGAGCGGGCCAGGGGATCCAGGTTGGACTGGGAGAGGGCCCAGTCTGTCCTCTGAGGGGGCCAGGCGATCCAGTTTGGACTGGGAATGACCCCATTTGGTCCTGGGAGGGGGCCAGGGGATCCAGTTTGGACTGGGAATGACCCCATTTGGTACTGGGAGGGGGCCAGGGGATCCAGTTTGGAGTGGGAGAGGTCACAGTCTGTTCTGGGAAGGGGCCAGGGGATCCAGGTTGGACTGGGACAGGGCCCAATCTGTCCTGGGATGGGGCCAGGGGATCCACTCTGGACTGGGAATGATCCTATTTGGTCCTGGGAGGGGGCCAGGGGATCCAGTTTGGAATGGGAATGACCCCATTTGGTACTGGGAGGGGGCCAGTGAATCCAGTTTGGAATGGGAATGACCCCGTTTGGTCCTGGGAGGGGGCCAGGGGATCCAGTTTGGACTGGGACAGGGCCCAGTCTGTCCTGGGAGAGGGCCAGGGGATCCAGTTTGGACTGGGACTGGGCCCAGTCTGTCCTGGTATTGGGCCAGGGGATCCAGTTTGGACAGGGACAGGGCCCACTCTGTCCTGGGAGGGGGGTAGGGGATCCAGTTTGGACTGGGAATGACCCTATTTGGTCCTGGGAGGGGGCCAGGGGATCCAGTTTGGATTGGGACATGGCCCAGTCTGTCCTGGGAGGGGGCCAGGGGATCCAGATTGTACTGGGACAGGGCCCAGTCTGTCCTGGGAGGCGACCAGGGGTTCCACTTTGGACTGGGAATTATCCCAGTCTTAACTGGGAGGGGCCAGGGGATCCAGTTTGGACTGGAAGTTATCCCATCTGCCCTGGGAGCGGGTCCAGGGGATCCAGTTTGGACTGGGAATGATCCCAGTTTGTCCTGGGAGGGGGCAGGGGATCCACTTTGGACTGGGAATGACCCCATTTGCTCCTGGGAGGGGGCCAGGGGATCCAGTTTGGACTGGGACAGGGCCGAGTCTGTAGTGAGAGGAGGCCAGGGCATCCACATTGGACTGGGAATGATCCCATTCTGTCCTGGGAGGGGGCCAAGGGATCTAGTTTGGACTGGGACACGGCCCAGTCTGTCCTGGGAGGGGGTCAGGGGATCCAGTTTGGACTGGGAATGACGCCATTTGGTCCAGGGAGGGGGCCAGGGGATCCAGTTTGGATTGGGACAGGGCCTAGTCTGTCCTGGTTGGGGGCCAGGGGATACACTTTGGCCTGGGAATTATCCCAGTCTTAACTGGGAGGGGACGGGGTATCCAGTTTGGACTGGCACAGGGCCCAGTCTGTCATGGGATGGGGACAGGGGATCCAGTTTGGACTGGGAATGACCCCATTCTGTCCTGGGAGGGGGCCAGGGGTCCGGTTTGGACTGGAAGTTATCCCATCTGTCCTGGGAGGGGGCCAGGGGATCCAGTTTGGACTGGGAATGATCCCAGTTTGTCCTGGGAGGGGGCCAGGGGATCCAGTCTGGACTGGGAGTGATCCCAGTCTGTCCTGGGAGGGGGCCAGGGGATCTAGTTTGGACTGGGACAGGGACCAGCGTGTCCTGGGATGGGTCCAGGGGATCCAGTCTGGACTGGGAATGATCCCAGTCTGTCCTGGGAGGGGGCTAGGGGATCCAATTTGGACTGGGACAGGGCTCAGTCTATCCTGGGAACGGGCCAGGGGATCCAGTTTGGAATGGGAATGATCCCATTTGGTACTGGGAGGGGGCCAGGGAATCCAGTTTGGACTGGGAATGATCCCAGTCTCTCCTGGGAGGGGGCCAGGGGATCCCGTTTCGACTGAGAAAGGGCCCAGTCTGTCCTGGGAGGGGGCCACGGGATCCAGGTTGGAATGGGACAGGGCCCAGTCTGTCCTGGGAGGGGGCCAGGGGATCCAGGTTGGAATGGGAATGATCCCATTTGGTTCTGGGAGCGGGCCAGGGAATCCAGTTTGGACTGGGAATGACCCCATTTGGTCCTGGGAGGGGGCCAGGGGATCCAGTTTGGACTGGGAGAGGTCCCAGTCTGTTCTGGGAAGGGGCAAGGGGATCCAGTTTGGACTGGCACAGGGCCCAGTCTGTCCTGGGAGGGGGCCAGGGGATCCAGTTTGGACTGGAAGTTATCCCATCTGTCCTGGGAGCGGGCCAGGGGATCCAGGTTGGACTGGGAGAGGGCCCCGTCTGTCCTGGGAGGGGGCCAGGCGATCCAGTTTGGACTGGGAATGACCCCATTTGGTCCTGGGAGGGGGCCAGGGGATCCAGTTTGGAGTGGGAGAGGTCACAGTCTGTTCTGGGAAGGGGCCAGGGGATCCAGGTTGGACTGGGACAGGGCCCAATCTGTCCTGGGATGGGGCCAGGGGATCCACTCTGGACTGGGAATGATCCTATTTGGTCCTGGGAGGGGGCCAGGGGATCCAGTTTGGAATGGGAATGACCCCATTTGGTACTGGGAGGGGGCCAGTGAATCCAGTTTGGAATGGGAATGACCCCGTTTGGTCCTGGGAGGGGGCCAGGGGATCCAGTTTGGACTGGGACAGGGCCCAGTCTGTCCTGGGAGGTGGCCATGGGATCCATTTTGGACGGGGAATGATCGCAGTCTGTCCTGGGAGGGGGCCAGGGGATCCAGTCTGGACTGGGAGTGATCCCAGTCTGTCCTGGGATGGGGCCAGGGGATCCAGTTTGGACTGGGAATTTTTCCAGTCTGTCCTGGGAAGAGGCCAGGGGATCCAGTTTGGACTGGGAATTATCCCAGTTTGTAGTGGGAGGGGGCCAGGGCATCCACATTGGACTGGGAATGATCCCAGTGTGTCCTGGGAGGAGCCCAGGGGATCCAGTTTGGACTGGGAATGATCCCAGACTGTCCTGGGACAGGGCTAGGGAATCCAGATTGGACTGGGACAGGGCCCAGTCTGTAGTGAGAGGAGGCCAGGGCATCCACATTGGACAGGGAATGATCCCAGTCTGTCCTGGGAGGGGGCCAGGGGATCCAGTTTGGACTGGGACAGGGCCCAGTGTGTTCTGGGAAGGGGCCAGGGGATCCAGTTTGGACTGGGAGTGATCCCAGTCTGTCCTGGCAGGGGGCCAGGGGATCTAGTTTCGACTGGGAGAAGGCCCAGTCTGTCCTGGGAGAGGGCCAGGGGATCCAGTTTGGACTGGGACTGGGCCCAGTCTGTCCTGGTATTGGGCCAGGGGATCCAGTTTGGACAGGGACAGGGCCCAGTGTGTTCTGGGAAGGGGGGTGGGATCCAGTTTGGACTGGGAATGATCACAGTCTATCCTGGCAGGGGGCCAGGGGATCCAGTTTGGACTGGGAATGATCCCAGTCTGTCCTGGGAGGGGGCCAGGGGATCCAGTTTGGACTGGGAGTGATCCCAGTCTGTCCTGGGAGGGGGCCAGGGGATCTAGTTTGGACTGGGACAGGGACCAGCGTGTCCTGGGATGGGTCCAGGGGATCCAGTCTGGACTGGGAATGATCCCAGTCTGTCCTGGGAGGGGGCTAGGGGATCCAATTTGGACTGGGACAGGGCTCAGTCTGTCCTGGGAACGGGCCAGGGGATCCAGTTTGGAATGGGAATGATCCCATTTGGTACTGGGAGGGGGCCAGGGAATCCAGTTTGGACTGGGAATGATCCCAGTCTCTCCTGGGAGGGGGCCAGGGGATCCCGTTTCGACTGAGAAAGGGCCCAGTCTGTCCTGGGAGGGGGCCAGGGGATCCAGGTTGGAATGGGAATGACCCCATTTGGTCCTGGGAGGGGGCCAGGGGATCCAGTTTGGATTGGGACAGGGCCCAGTCTGTCCTGGGAGGGGGCCAGGGGATCCAGGTTGGCCTGGGACAGGGCCCAGTCTGTCCTGGGAGGGGGCCAGGGGATCCAGTTTTGACTGGGACAGGGCCCACTCTGTCCTGAGAGGGGGTTAGGGGATCCAGTTTGGACTGGGAATGACCCTATTTGGTCCTGGGAGGGGGCCAGGGGATCCAGGTTGTACTGGGACAGGGCCCAGTCTGTCCTGGGAGGCGACCAGGGGTTCCACTTTGGACTGGGAATTATCCCAGTCTTAACTGGGAGGGGCCAGGGGATCCAGTTTGGACTGGAAGTTATCCCATCTGCCCTGGGAGCGGGTCCAGGGGATCCAGTTTGGACTGGGAATGATCCCAGTTTGTCCTGGGAGGGGGCAGGGGATCCACTTTGGACTGGGAATGACCCCATTTGCTCCTGGGAGGCGGCCAGGGGATCCAGTTTGGACTGGGACAGGGCCGAGTCTGTAGTGAGAGGAGGCCAGGGCATCCACATTGGACTGGGAATGATCCCATTCTGTCCTGGGAGGGGGCCAAGGGATCTAGTTTGGACTGGGACACGGCCCAGTCTGTCCTGGGAGGGGGTCAGGGGATACAGTTTGGACTGGGAATGACGCCATTTGGTCCAGGGAGGGGGCCAGGGGATCCAGTTTGGATTGGGACAGGGCCTAGTCTGTCCTGGTTGGGGGCCAGGGGATACACTTTGGCCTGGGAATTATCCCAGTCTTAACTGGGAGGGGACGGGATATCCAGTTTGGACTGGCACAGGGCCCAGTCTGTCATGGGATGGGGACAGGGGATCCAGTTTGGACTGGGAATGACCCCATTCTGTCCTGGGAGGGGGCCAGGGGTCCGGTTTGGACTGGAAGTTATCCCATCTGTCCTGGGAGGGGGCCAGGGGATCCAGTTTGGACTGGGAATGATCCCAGTTTGTCCTGGGAGGGGGCCAGGGGATCCAGTCTGGACTGGGAGTGATCCCAGTCTGTCCTGGGAGGGGGCCAGGGGATCTAGTTTGGACTGGGACAGGGACCAGCGTGTCCTGGGATGGGTCCAGGGGATCCAGTCTGGACTGGGAATGATCCAGTCTGTCCTGGGAGGGGGCTAGGGGATCCAATTTGGACTGGGACAGGGCTCAGTCTATCCTGGGAACGGGCCAGGGGATCCAGTTTGGAATGGGAATGATCCCATTTGGTACTGGGAGGGGGCCAGGGAATCCAGTTTGGACTGGGAATGATCCCAGTCTCTCCTGGGAGGGGGCCAGGGGATCCCGTTTCGACTGAGAAAGGGCCCAGTCTGTCCTGGGAGGGGGCCACGGGATCCAGGTTGGAATGGGACAGGGCCCAGTCTGTCCTGGGAGGGGGCCAGGGGATCCAGGTTGGAATGGGAATGATCCCATTTGGTTCTGGGAGCGGGCCAGGGAATCCAGTTTGGACTGGGAATGACCCCATTTGGTCCTGGGAGGGGGCCAGGGGATCCAGTTTGGACTGGGAGAGGTCCCAGTCTGTTCTGGGAAGGGGCAAGGGGATCCAGTTTGGACTGGCACAGGGCCCAGTCTGTCCTGGGAGGGGGCCAGGGGATACACTTTGGCCTGGGAATTATCCCAGTCTTAACTGGGAGGGGACAGGGTATCCAGTTTGGACTGGCACAGGGCCCAGTCTGTCCTGGGAGGGGGCCAGGGGATCCAGTTTGGACTGGAAGTTATCCCATCTGTCCTGGGAGCGGGCCAGGGGATCCAGGTTGGACTGGGAGAGGGCCCAGTCTGTCCTCTGAGGGGGCCAGGCGATCCAGTTTGGACTGGGAATGACCCCATTTGGTCCTGGGAGGGGGCCAGGGGATCCAGTTTGGACTGGGAATGACCCCATTTGGTACTGGGAGGGGGCCAGGGGATCCAGTTTGGAGTGGGAGAGGTCACAGTCTGTTCTGGGAAGGGGCCAGGGGATCCAGGTTGGACTGGGACAGGGCCCAATCTGTCCTGGGATGGGGCCAGGGGATCCACTCTGGACTGGGAATGATCCTATTTGGTCCTGGGAGGGGGCCAGGGGATCCAGTTTGGAATGGGAATGACCCCATTTGGTACTGGGAGGGGGCCAGTGAATCCAGTTTGGAATGGGAATGACCCCGTTTGGTCCTGGGAGGGGGCCAGGGGATCCAGTTTGGACTGGGACAGGGCCCAGTCTGTCCTGGGAGAGGGCCAGGGGATCCAGTTTGGACTGGGACTGGGCCCAGTCTGTCCTGGTATTGGGCCAGGGGATCCAGTTTGGACAGGGACAGGGCCCACTCTGTCCTGGGAGGGGGGTAGGGGATCCAGTTTGGACTGGGAATGACCCTATTTGGTCCTGGGAGGGGGCCAGGGGATCCAGTTTGGATTGGGACATGGCCCAGTCTGTCCTGGGAGGGGGCCAGGGGATCCAGATTGTACTGGGACAGGGCCCAGTCTGTCCTGGGAGGCGACCAGGGGTTCCACTTTGGACTGGGAATTATCCCAGTCTTAACTGGGAGGGGCCAGGGGATCCAGTTTGGACTGGAAGTTATCCCATCTGCCCTGGGAGCGGGTCCAGGGGATCCAGTTTGGACTGGGAATGATCCCAGTTTGTCCTGGGAGGGGGCAGGGGATCCACTTTGGACTGGGAATGACCCCATTTGCTCCTGGGAGGGGGCCAGGGGATCCAGTTTGGACTGGGACAGGGCCGAGTCTGTAGTGAGAGGAGGCCAGGGCATCCACATTGGACTGGGAATGATCCCATTCTGTCCTGGGAGGGGGCCAAGGGATCTAGTTTGGACTGGGACACGGCCCAGTCTGTCCTGGGAGGGGGTCAGGGGATCCAGTTTGGACTGGGAATGACGCCATTTGGTCCAGGGAGGGGGCCAGGGGATCCAGTTTGGATTGGGACAGGGCCTAGTCTGTCCTGGTTGGGGGCCAGGGGATACACTTTGGCCTGGGAATTATCCCAGTCTTAACTGGGAGGGGACGGGGTATCCAGTTTGGACTGGCACAGGGCCCAGTCTGTCATGGGATGGGGACAGGGGATCCAGTTTGGACTGGGAATGACCCCATTCTGTCCTGGAGGGGGGCCAGGGGTCCGGTTTGGACTGGAAGTTATCCCATCTGTCCTGGAGGGGGCCAGGGGATCCAGTTTGGACTGGGAATGATCCCAGTTTGTCCTGGGAGGGGGCCAGGGGATCCAGTCTGGACTGGGAGTGATCCCAGTCTGTCCTGGGAGGGGGCCAGGGGATCTAGTTTGGACTGGGACAGGGACCAGCGTGTCCTGGGATGGGTCCAGGGGATCCAGTCTGGACTGGGAATGATCCCAGTCTGTCCTGGGAGGGGGCTAGGGGATCCAATTTGGACTGGGACAGGGCTCAGTCTATCCTGGGAACGGGCCAGGGGATCCAGTTTGGAATGGGAATGATCCCATTTGGTACTGGGAGGGGGCCAGGGAATCCAGTTTGGACTGGGAATGATCCCAGTCTCTCCTGGGAGGGGGCCAGGGGATCCCGTTTCGACTGAGAAAGGGCCCAGTCTGTCCTGGGAGGGGGCCACGGGATCCAGGTTGGAATGGGACAGGGCCCAGTCTGTCCTGGGAGGGGGCCAGGGGATCCAGGTTGGAATGGGAATGATCCCATTTGGTTCTGGGAGCGGGCCAGGGAATCCAGTTTGGACTGGGAATGACCCCATTTGGTCTGGGAGGGGGCCAGGGGATCCAGTTTGGACTGGGAGAGGTCCCAGTCTGTTCTGGGAAGGGGCAAGGGGATCCAGTTTGGACTGGCACAGGGCCCAGTCTGTCCTGGGAGGGGGCCAGGGGATCCAGTTTGGACTGGAAGTTATCCCATCTGTCCTGGGAGCGGGCCAGGGGATCCAGGTTGGACTGGGAGAGGGCCCCGTCTGTCCTGGGAGGGGGCCAGGCGATCCAGTTTGGACTGGGAATGACCCCATTTGGTCCTGGGAGGGGGCCAGGGGATCCAGTTTGGAGTGGGAGAGGTCACAGTCTGTTCTGGGAAGGGGCCAGGGGATCCAGGTTGGACTGGGACAGGGCCCAATCTGTCCTGGGATGGGGCCAGGGGATCCACTCTGGACTGGGAATGATCCTATTTGGTCCTGGGAGGGGGCCAGGGGATCCAGTTTGGAATGGGAATGACCCCATTTGGTACTGGGAGGGGGCCAGTGAATCCAGTTTGGAATGGGAATGACCCCGTTTGGTCCTGGGAGGGGGCCAGGGGATCCAGTTTGGACTGGGACAGGGCCCAGTCTGTCCTGGGAGGTGGCCATGGGATCCATTTTGGACGGGGAATGATCGCAGTCTGTCCTGGGAGGGGGCCAGGGGATCCAGTCTGGACTGGGAGTGATCCCAGTCTGTCCTGGGATGGGGCCAGGGGATCCAGTTTGGACTGGGAATTTTTCCAGTCTGTCCTGGGAAGAGGCCAGGGGATCCAGTTTGGACTGGGAATTATCCAGTTTGTAGTGGGAGGGGGCCAGGGCATCCACATTGGACTGGGAATGATCCCAGTGTGTCCTGGGAGGAGCCCAGGGGATCCAGTTTGGACTGGGAATGATCCCAGACTGTCCTGGGACAGGGCTAGGGAATCCAGATTGGACTGGGACAGGGCCCAGTCTGTAGTGAGAGGAGGCCAGGGCATCCACATTGGACAGGGAATGATCCCAGTCTGTCCTGGAGGGGGCCAGGGGATCCAGTTTGGACTGGGACAGGGCCCAGTGTGTTCTGGGAAGGGGCCAGGGGATCCAGTTTGGACTGGGAGTGATCCCAGTCTGTCCTGGCAGGGGGCCAGGGGATCTAGTTTCGACTGGGAGAAGGCCCAGTCTGTCCTGGGAGAGGGCCAGGGGATCCAGTTTGGACTGGGACTGGGCCCAGTCTGTCCTGGTATTGGGCCAGGGGATCCAGTTTGGACAGGGACAGGGCCCAGTGTGTTCTGGGAAGGGGGGTGGGATCCAGTTTGGACTGGGAATGATCACAGTCTATCCTGGCAGGGGGCCAGGGGATCCAGTTTGGACTGGGAATGATCCCAGTCTGTCCTGGGAGGGGGCCAGGGGATCCAGTTTGGACTGGGAGTGATCCCAGTCTGTCCTGGGAGGGGGCCAGGGGATCTAGTTTGGACTGGGACAGGGACCAGCGTGTCCTGGGATGGGTCCAGGGGATCCAGTCTGGACTGGGAATGATCCCAGTCTGTCCTGGGAGGGGGCTAGGGGATCCAATTTGGACTGGGACAGGGCTCAGTCTGTCCTGGGAACGGGCCAGGGGATCCAGTTTGGAATGGGAATGATCCCATTTGGTACTGGGAGGGGGCCAGGGAATCCAGTTTGGACTGGGAATGATCCCAGTCTCTCCTGGGAGGGGGCCAGGGGATCCCGTTTCGACTGAGAAAGGGCCCAGTCTGTCCTGGGAGGGGGCCAGGGGATCCAGGTTGGAATGGGAATGACCCCATTTGGTCCTGGGAGGGGGCCAGGGGATCCAGTTTGGATTGGGACAGGGCCCAGTCTGTCCTGGGAGGGGGCCAGGGGATCCAGGTTGGCCTGGGACAGGGCCCAGTCTGTCCTGGGAGGGGGCCAGGGGATCCAGTTTTGACTGGGACAGGGCCCACTCTGTCCTGAGAGGGGGTTAGGGGATCCAGTTTGGACTGGGAATGACCCTATTTGGTCCTGGGAGGGGGCCAGGGGATCCAGGTTGTACTGGGACAGGGCCCAGTCTGTCCTGGGAGGCGACCAGGGGTTCCACTTTGGACTGGGAATTATCCCAGTCTTAACTGGGAGGGGCCAGGGGATCCAGTTTGATCCAGTTTGGACTGGAAGTTATCCCATCTGCCCTGGGAGCGGGTCCAGGGGATCCAGTTTGGACTGGGAATGATCCCAGTTTGTCCTGGAGGGGGCAGGGGATCCACTTTGGACTGGGAATGACCCCATTTGCTCCTGGGAGGCGGCCAGGGGATCCAGTTTGGACTGGGACAGGGCCGAGTCTGTAGTGAGAGGAGGCCAGGGCATCCACATTGGACTGGGAATGATCCCATTCTGTCCTGGGAGGGGGCCAAGGGATCTAGTTTGGACTGGGACACGGCCCAGTCTGTCCTTGGGAGGGGGTCAGGGGATACAGTTTGGACTGGGAATGACGCCATTTGGTCCAGGGAGGGGCCAGGGGATCCAGTTTGGATTGGGACAGGGCCTAGTCTGTCCTGGTTGGGGGCCAGGGGATACACTTTGGCCTGGGAATTATCCAGTCTTAACTGGGAGGGGACGGGATATCCAGTTTGGACTGGCACAGGGCCCAGTCTGTCATGGGATGGGGACAGGGGATCCAGTTTGGACTGGGAATGACCCCATTCTGTCCTGGAGGGGGCCAGGGGTCCGGTTTGGACTGGAAGTTATCCCATCTGTCCTGGGAGGGGGCCAGGGGATCCAGTTTGGACTGGGAATGATCCCAGTTTGTCCTGGGAGGGGGCCAGGGGATCCAGTCTGGACTGGGAGTGATCCCAGTCTGTCCTGGGAGGGGGCCAGGGGATCTAGTTTGGACTGGGACAGGGACCAGCGTGTCCTGGGATGGGTCCAGGGGATCCAGTCTGGACTGGGAATGATCCCAGTCTGTCCTGGGAGGGGGCTAGGGGATCCAATTTGGACTGGGACAGGCTCAGTCTATCCTGGGAACGGGCCAGGGGATCCAGTTTGGAATGGGAATGATCCCATTTGGTACTGGGAGGGGGCCAGGGAATCCAGTTTGGACTGGGAATGATCCCAGTCTCTCCTGGGAGGGGGCCAGGGGATCCCGTTTCGACTGAGAAAGGGCCCAGTCTGTCCTGGGAGGGGGCCACGGGATCCAGGTTGGAATGGGACAGGGCCCAGTCTGTCCTGGGAGGGGGCCAGGGGATCCAGGTTGGAATGGGAATGAATCCCATTTGGTTCTGGGAGCGGGCCAGGAATCCAGTTTGGAACTGGGAATGACCCCATTTGGTCCTGGGAGGGGGCCAGGGGATCCAGTTTTGACTGGGACAGAGGCCCACTCTGTCCTGAGAGGGGGTTAGGGGATCCAGTTTGGACTGGGAATGACCCTATTTGGTCCTGGGAGGGGGCCAGGGGATCCAGTTTGGATTGGGACATGGCCCAAGTCTGTCCTGGGAGGGGGCCAGGGGACCCAGGTTGGGACTGGGACAGGGCCCAGTCTGTCCTGGGAGGGGGCCAGGGGATACACTTTGGCCTGGGAATTATCCAGTCTTAACTGGGAGGGGACAGGGTATCCAGTTTGGACTGGCACAGGGCCCAGTCTGTCCTGGGAGGGGGCCAGGGGATCCAGTTTGGACTGGAAGTTATCCCATCTGTCCTGGGAGCGGGCCAGGGGATCCAGGTTGGACTGGGAGAGGGCCCAGTCTGTCCTCTGAGGGGGCCAGGCGATCCAGTTTGGACTGGGAATGACCCCATTTGGTCCTGGGAGGGGGGCCAGGGGATCCAGTTTGGACTGGGAATGACCCCATTTGGTACTGGGAGGGGGCCAGGGGATCCAGTTTGGAGTGGGAGAGGTCACAGTCTGTTCTGGGAAGGGGCCAGGGGATCCAGGTTGGACTGGGACAGGGCCCAATCTGTCCTGGGATGGGGCCAGGGGATCCACTCTGGACTGGGAATGATCCTATTTGGTCCTGGGAGGGGGCCAGGGGATCCAGTTTGGAATGGGAATGACCCCATTTGGTACTGGGAGGGGGGCCAGTGAATCCAGTTTGGAATGGGAATGACCCCGTTTGGTCCTGGGAGGGGGCCAGGGGATCCAGTTTGGACTGGGACAGGGCCCAGTCTGTCCTGGGAGAGGGCCAGGGGATCCAGTTTGGACTGGGACTGGGCCCAGTCTGTCCTGGTATTGGGCCAGGGGATCCAGTTTGGACAGGGACAGGGCCCACTCTGTCCTGGGAGGGGGGTAGGGGATCCAGTTTGGACTGGGAATGACCCTATTTGGTCCTGGGAGGGGCCAGGGGATCCAGTTTGGATTGGGACATGGCCCAGTCTGTCCTGGGAGGGGGCCAGGGGATCCAGATTGTACTGGGACAGGGCCCAGTCTGTCCTGGGAGGCGACCAGGGGTTCCACTTTGGACTGGGAATTATCCCAGTCTTAACTGGGAGGGGCCAGGGGATCCAGTTTGGACTGGAAGTTATCCCATCTGCCCTGGGAGCGGGTCCAGGGGATCCAGTTTGGACTGGGAATGATCCCAGTTTGTCCTGGGAGGGGGTAGGGGATCCACTTTGGACTGGAATGACCCCATTTGCTCCTGGGAGGGGCCAGGGGATCCAGTTTGGACTGGGACAGGGCCGAGTCTGTAGTGAGAGGAGGCCAGGGCATCCACATTGGACTGGGAATGATCCCAGTCTGTCCTGGAGGGGGCCAGGGGATCCAGTTTGGACTGGGAATGACCCCAGTCTGTCCTGGGAGGGGGCCAGGGGATCCATTTTGGACTGGGACAGGGCACAGTTCGTCCTGGGAGGGGGTCAGGGGATCCACATTGGACTGGGAATGATCCCAGTCTGTCCTGGGAGGGGGCCAGGGGATCATGTTTCGACTGGGAATGGCCACATTTGTCCTGGGAGGGGGCCAGGGGATCCAGTTTGGATTGGGACAGGGCCAGTCTGTCCTGGGAGGGGTCCAGGGGATCCAGTTTGTACTGGGACAGGGCCCAGTCTGTCCTGGGAGGAGGCCAGGGGATCCAGTTTGGACTGGGAATGATCCCACTTGGTCCTTGGAGTGGGCCCTGGGATCCCGTTTCGACTGGGATAGGGCCTAGTTTGTCCTAGGAGGGGGCCAGGGGATCCAGTTTGGACTGGGAAAGGGCCCAGTCTGTCCTGGGATTGGGCCAGGGGATCCATTTTTGGACATGGAATGATCCCAGTCTGTCCTGGGAGGGGGCCAGGGGATCCAGTTTGGACTGGGAATGATCCCAGTCTGTCCTGGGAAGGGGCCAGGGGATCTAGTTTGGACTGGGGATGATCCCAGTGTGTTATGGTAGGGGGCAGGGGATCCAGTTTGGACTGGGACACCGCCCAGTCTGTCCTGGGAGGGGTCAGGGGATCCAGATTGGACTGGGAATGATCCCAGTCTGTCCTGGGAGGCGCCAGGGGATCCAATTTGGACTGGAAATGATCCGGTTTAGTCCTGGGAAGGGGGCTAGGGGATCCAATTTGGACTGGGACAGGGCTCAGTCTGTCCTGGGAGGGGGCCAGGGGATCCAGGTTGGGCTGGGACAGGGCCCAGTCTATCCTGGGAGGCGGCCAGGGGTTCCACATTGGACTGGGACAGGGCCCAGTCTGTCCTGGGAGGGGGCCAGGGGATCCAGTTTCGACTGGGACAGGGCACAGTCTTTCCTGAGAGGGGGTTAGGGGATCCATTTTGGACTGGTAATGACCCCATTCTTTCCTGGGAGGGGGCCAGGGGATCCATTTTGGACTGGGAATTTTTCCAGTCTGTCCTGGGAGGAGGCCAGAGGATCCAGTTTGGACTGCGAGAGGTCCCAGCCTGTCCTGGGATAGGGCCAGGGGATCCAGTCTGGACTGGGACTGGGCCCAGTCTGTCCTGGTATTGGGCCAGGGGATCCAGTTTGGACTGGGACAGGGCCCAGTGTGTTCTGGGAAGGGGGGTGGGATCCAGTTTGGACTGGGAATGGTCACAGTCTGTCCTGGGATGGGGCCAGGGGATCCAGTTTCACCTGGGAGAGGGCCCACTCTGTCCTGGGAGGGGGCCAGGGGATCCAGTTTGGACTGGGAAAGGGCCCAGTCTGTCCTGGGAGGGGGCCAGGGGATCCAGTTTGGACTGGGAAGTATCCTACTCTGCACTGGGAGAGGGCCAGGGTATCCACTTTGGACTGGGAATGATTCCAGTCTGTCCTGGGAGGGGGCCAGGGCATCCATTTTGGACTGGGACAGGGCCTAGTCTGTCGTGAGCGGGGGTCAGGGGATCCAGTTTGGACTGGGAATGATCCCAGTCTGTCCTGGGAGGGGACCAGGGGATCCAGTTTGGACTGGGAATGATCCCAGTGTGTCCTAGGAGGGGGCAGGGCATCCAGTTTGGACTGGGAATGATCCCAGTCTCTCCTGGGAGGGGGCCAGGGGATCCCGTTTCGACTGAGAAAGGGCCCAGTCTGTCCTGGGAGGGGGCCAGGGGATCCAGTTTGGACTGGGAATGACCCCATTTGGTCCTGGGAGGGGGCCAGGGGATCCAGTTTGGACTGGGAGAGGTCCCAGTCTGTTCTGGGAAGGGGCAAGGGGATCCAGTTTGGACTGGGACAGGGCCCAGTCTGTCCTGGGAGGGGGCCAGGGGACACAGTTTCGACTGGGACAGGGCCCAGTCTGTCCTGGGAGGGGGTTAGGGGATCAAGTTTGGACTGGGAATGACCCTATTTGGTCCTGGGAGGGGGCCAGGGGATCCAGTTTGGACTGGGAATTTTTCCAGTCTGTCCTGGGAGGAGGCCAGGGGATCCATTTTGGACTGGGAATTATCCCAGTCTGTAGTGGGAGGGGGCCAGGGAATCCAGATTGGACTGGGACAGGGCCCAGTCTGTAGTGAGAGGAGCCCAGGGCATCCACATTGGACTGGGAATGATCCCAGTGTGTCCTGGGAGGGGGCCAGGGGATCCAATTTAGACTGGGAATGATCCCATTCTGTCCTGGTAGGGGGCCAGGGGATCCAGTTTCGACTGGGAGCAGGCCCAGTCTGTCCTGGGAGGGGGCCAGGGGGTCCAGTTTGGACAGGGATACGGCCCAGTCTGTCCTGGGAGGGGGCAGGGGATCAATTTTGGACTGGGAATGATTCCAGTCTGTCCTGGGAGGTGGCCAAGGGATTCAGTTTGGAATGGGATAGGACCCATTCTTTCCTGGGAGGGGGCCAGGGGATCCAGTTTGGACTGGGAATGATCCCAGTCTGTCCTGGGACAGGGCCAGGGGATCCAGATTGGACTCGGACAGGGCCCAGTCTGTAGTGAGAGGAGGCCAGGGCATCCACATTGGACTGGGAATGATCCCAGTCTGTCCTGGGAGGGGGCCAGGGGTTCCCGTTTCGACTGGGACAGGGCCCAGTCTGTCCTGGGACGGGGCCAGGGGATCCAGTTTGGACTGGGAATGACGCCATTTGGTCCAGGGAGGGGGCCAGGGGATCCAGTTTGGATTGGGACAGGGCCCAGTCTGTCCTGGGAGGGGGCCAGGGGACCCAGGTTGGACTGGGACAGGGCCCAGTCTGTCCTGGGAGGGGGCCAGGGGATACACTTTGGCCTGGGAATTATCCCAGTCTTAACTGGGAGGGGACAGGGTATCCAGTTTGGACTGGCACAGGGCCCAGTCTGTCCTGGGAGGGGGCCAGGGGATCCAGTTTGGACTGGAAGTTATCCCATCTGTCCTGGGAGCGGGCCACGGGATCCAGGTTGGACTGGGAGAGGGCCCAGTCTGTCCTCTGAGGGGGCCAGGCGATCCAGTTTGGACTGGGAATGACCCCATTTGGTCCTGGGAGGGGGCCAGGGGATCCAGTTTGGACTGGGAATGACCCCATTTGGTACTGGGAGGGGGCCAGGGGATCCAGTTTGGAGTGGGAGAGGTCACAGTCTGTTCTGGGAAGGGGCCAGGGGATCCAGGTTGGACTGGGACAGGGCCCAATCTGTCCTGGGATGGGGCCAGGGGATCCACTCTGGACTGGGAATGATCCTATTTGGTCCTGGGAGGGGGCCAGGGGATCCAGTTTGGAATGGGAATGACCCCATTTGGTACTGGGAGGGGGCCAGTGAATCCAGTTTGGAATGGGAATGACCCCGTTTGGTCCTGGGAGGGGGCCAGGGGATCCAGTTTGGACTGGGACAGGGCCCAGTCTGTCCTGGGAGAGGGCCAGGGGATCCAGTTTGGACTGGGACTGGGCCCAGTCTGTCCTGGTATTGGGCCAGGGGATCCAGTTTGGACAGGGACAGGGCCCACTCTGTCCTGGGAGGGGGGTAGGGGATCCAGTTTGGACTGGGAATGACCCTATTTGGTCCTGGGAGGGGGCCAGGGGATCCAGTTTGGATTGGGACATGGCCCAGTCTGTCCTGGGAGGGGGCCAGGGGATCCAGATTGTACTGGGACAGGGCCCAGTCTGTCCTGGGAGGCGACCAGGGGTTCCACTTTGGACTGGGAATTATCCCAGTCTTAACTGGGAGGGGCCAGGGGATCCAGTTTGGACTGGAAGTTATCCCATCTGCCCTGGGAGCGGGTCCAGGGGATCCAGTTTGGACTGGGAATGATCCCAGTTTGTCCTGGGAGGGGGCAGGGGATCCACTTTGGACTGGGAATGACCCCATTTGCTCCTGGGAGGGGGCCAGGGGATCCAGTTTGGACTGGGACAGGGCCGAGTCTGTAGTGAGAGGAGGCCAGGGCATCCACATTGGACTGGGAATGATCCCATTCTGTCCTGGGAGGGGGCCAAGGGATCTAGTTTGGACTGGGACACGGCCCAGTCTGTCCTGGGAGGGGGTCAGGGGATCCAGTTTGGACTGGGAATGACGCCATTTGGTCCAGGGAGGGGGCCAGGGGATCCAGTTTGGACTGGGACAGGGCCCAGTCTGTCCTGGTTGGGGGCCAGGGGATACACTTTGGCCTGGGAATTATCCCAGTCTTAACTGGGAGGGGACGGGGTATCCAGTTTGGACTGGCACAGGGCCCAGTCTGTCATGGGATGGGGACAGGGGATCCAGTTTGGACTGGGAATGACCCCATTCTGTCCTGGGAGGGGGCCAGGGGTCCGGTTTGGACTGGAAGTTATCCCATCTGTCCTGGGAGGGGGCCAGGGGATCCAGTTTGGACTGGGAATGATCCCAGTTTGTCCTGGGAGGGGGCCAGGGGATCCAGTCTGGACTGGGAGTGATCCCAGTCTGTCCTGGGAGGGGGCCAGGGGATCTAGTTTGGACTGGGACAGGGACCAGCGTGTCCTGGGATGGGTCCAGGGGATCCAGTCTGGACTGGGAATGATCCCAGTCTGTCCTGGGAGGGGGCTAGGGGATCCAATTTGGACTGGGACAGGGCTCAGTCTATCCTGGGAACGGGCCAGAGGATCCAGTTTGGAATGGGAATGATCCCATTTGGTACTGGGAGGGGGCCAGGGAATCCAGTTTGGACTGGGAATGATCCCAGTCTCTCCTGGGAGGGGGCCAGGGGATCCCGTTTCGACTGAGAAAGGGCCCAGTCTGTCCTGGGAGGGGGCCAGGGGATCCAGGTTGGACTGGGAGAGGGCCCAGTCTGTCCTCTGAGGGGGCCAGGCGATCCAGTTTGGACTGGGAATGACCCCATTTGGTCCTGGGAGGGGGCCAGGGGATCCAGTTTGGACTGGGAATGACCCCATTTGGTACTGGGAGGGGGCCAGGGGATCCAGTTTGGAGTGGGAGAGGTCACAGTCTGTTCTGGGAAGGGGCCAGGGGATCCAGGTTGGACTGGGACAGGGCCCAATCTGTCCTGGGATGGGGCCAGGGGATCCACTCTGGACTGGGAATGATCCTATTTGGTCCTGGGAGGGGGCCAGGGGGATCCAGTTTGGAATGGGAATGACCCCATTTGGTACTGGGAGGGGGCCAGTGAATCCAGTTTGGAATGGGAATGACCCCGTTTGGTCCTGGGAGGGGGCCAGGGGATCCAGTTTGGACTGGGACAGGGCCCAGTCTGTCCTGGGAGAGGGCCAGGGGATCCAGTTTGGACTGGGACTGGGCCCAGTCTGTCCTGGTATTGGGCCAGGGGATCCAGTTTGGACAGGGACAGGGCCCACTCTGTCCTGGGAGGGGGGGTAGGGGATCCAGTTTGGACTGGGAATGACCCTATTTGGTCCTGGGAGGGGGCCAGGGGATCCAGTTTGGATTGGGACATGGCCCAGTCTGTCCTGGGAGGGGGCCAGGGGATCCAGATTGTACTGGGACAGGGCCCAGTCTGTCCTGGGAGGCGACCAGGGGTTCCACTTTGGACTGGGAATTATCCCAGTCTTAACTGGGAGGGGCCAGGGGATCCAGTTTGGACTGGAAGTTATCCCATCTGCCCTGGGAGCGGGTCCAGGGGATCCAGTTTGGACTGGGAATGATCCCAGTTTGTCCTGGGAGGGGGCAGGGGATCCACTTTGGACTGGGAATGACCCCATTTGCTCCTGGGAGGGGGCCAGGGGATCCAGTTTGGACTGGGACAGGGCCGAGTCTGTAGTGAGAGGAGGCCAGGGCATCCACATTGGACTGGGAATGATCCCATTCTGTCCTAGGAGGGGGCCAAGGGATCTAGTTTGGACTGGGACACGGCCCAGTCTGTCCTGGGAGGGGGTCAGGGGATCCAGTTTGGACTGGGAATGACGCCATTTGGTCCAGGGAGGGGGCCAGGGGATCCAGTTTGGATTGGGACAGGGCCTAGTCTGTCCTGGTTGGGGGCCAGGGGATACACTTTGGCCTGGGAATTATCCCAGTCTTAACTGGGAGGGGACGGGGTATCCAGTTTGGACTGGCACAGGGCCCAGTCTGTAATGGGATGGGGACAGGGGATCCAGTTTGGACTGGGAATGACCCCATTCTGTCCTGGGAGGGGGCCAGGGGTCCGGTTTGGACTGGAAGTTATCCCATCTGTCCTGGGAGGGGGCCAGGGGATCCAGTTTGGACTGGGAATGATCCCAGTTTGTCCTGGGAGGGGGCCAGGGGATCCAGTCTGGACTGGGAGTGATCCCAGTCTGTCCTGGGAGGGGGCCAGGGGATCTAGTTTGGACTGGGACAGGGACCAGCGTGTCCTGGGATGGGTCCAGGGGATCCAGTCTGGACTGGGAATGATCCCAGTCTGTCCTGGGAGGGGGCTAGGGGATCCAATTTGGACTGGGACAGGGCTCAGTCTATCCTGGGAACGGGCCAGGGGATCCAGTTTGGAATGGGAATGATCCCATTTGGTACTGGGAGGGGGCCAGGGAATCCAGTTTGGACTGGGAATGATCCCAGTCTCTCCTGGGAGGGGGCCAGGGGATCCCGTTTCGACTGAGAAAGGGCCCAGTCTGTCCTGGGAGGGGGCCACGGGATCCAGGTTGGAATGGGACAGGGCCCAGTCTGTCCTGGGAGGGGGCCAGGGGATCCAGGTTGGAATGGGAATGATCCCATTTGGTTCTGGGAGCGGGCCAGGGAATCCAGTTTGGACTGGGAATGACCCCATTTGGTCCTGGGAGGGGGCCAGGGGATCCAGTTTGGACTGGGAGAGGTCCCAGTCTGTTCTGGGAAGGGGCAAGGGGATCCAGTTTGGACTGGCACAGGGCCCAGTCTGTCCTGGGAGGGGGCCAGGGGATCCAGTTTGGACTGGAAGTTATCCCATCTGTCCTGGGAGCGGGCCAGGGGATCCAGGTTGGACTGGGAGAGGGCCCCGTCTATCCTCTGAGGGGGCCAGGCGATCCAGTTTGGACTGGGAATGACCCCATTTGGTCCTGGGAGGGGGGGCCAGGGGATCCAGTTTGGAGTGGGAGAGGTCACAGTCTGTTCTGGGAAGGGGCCAGGGGATCCAGGTTGGACTGGGACAGGGCCCAATCTGTCCTGGGATGGGGCCAGGGGATCCACTCTGGACTGGGAATGATCCTATTTGGTCCTGGGAGGGGGCCAGGGGATCCAGTTTGGAATGGGAATGACCCCATTTGGTACTGGGAGGGGGCCAGTGAATCCAGTTTGGAATGGGAATGACCCCGTTTGGTCCTGGGAGGGGGCCAGGGGATCCAGTTTGGACTGGGACAGGGCCCAGTCTGTCCTGGGAGAGGGCCAGGGGATCCAGGTTGGACTGGGACAGGGCCCAGTCTGTCCTGGGAGGTGGCCATGGGATCCATTTTGGACGGGGAATGATCGCAGTCTGTCCTGGGAGGGGGCCAGGGGATCCAGTCTGGACTGGGAGTGATCCCAGTCTGTCCTGGGAGGGGGCCAGGGGATCCAGTTTGGACTGGGAATTTTTCCAGTCTGTCCTGGGAAGAGGCCAGGGGATCCAGTTTGGACTGGGAATTATCCCAGTTTGTAGTGGGAGGGGGCCAGGGCATCCACATTGGACTGGGAATGATCCCAGTGTGTCCTGGGAGGGGCCCAGGGGATCCAGTTTGGACTGGGAATGATCCCAGACTGTCCTGGGACAGGGCTAGGGAATCCAGATTGGACTGGGACAGGGCCCAGTCTGTAGTGAGAGGAGGCCAGGGCATCCACATTGGACAGGGAATGATCCCAGTCTGTCCTGGGAGGGGGCCAGGGGATCCAGTTTGGACTGGGACAGTGCCCAGTGTGTTCTGGGAAGGGGCCAGGGGATCCAGTTTGGACTGGGAGTGATCCCAGTCTGTCCTGGCAGGGGGCCAGGGGATCTAGTTTCGACTGGGAGAAGGCCCAGTCTGTCCTGGGAGAGGGCCAGGGGATCCAGTTTGGACTGGGACTGGGCCCAGTCTGTCCTGGTATTGGGCCAGGGGATCCAGTTTGGACAGGGACAGGGCCCAGTGTGTTCTGGGAAGGGGGGTGGGATCCAGTTTGGACTGGGAATGATCACAGTCTATCCTGGCAGGGGGCCAGGGGATCCAGTTTGGACTGGGAATGATCCCAGTCTGTCCTGGGAGGGGGCCAGGGGATCCAGTTTGGACTGGGAGTGATCCCAGTCTGTCCTGGGAGGGGGCCAGGGGATCTAGTTTGGACTGGGACAGGGACCAGCGTGTCCTGGGATGGGTCCAGGGGATCCAGTCTGGACTGGGAATGATCCCAGTCTGTCCTGGGAGGGGGCTAGGGGATCCAATTTGGACTGGGACAGGGCTCAGTCTGTCCTGGGAACGGGCCAGGGGATCCAGTTTGGAATGGGAATGATCCCATTTGGTACTGGGAGGGGGCCAGGGAATCCAGTTTGGACTGGGAATGATCCCAGTCTCTCCTGGGAGGGGGCCAGGGGATCCCGTTTCGACTGAGAAAGGGCCCAGTCTGTCCTGGGAGGGGGCCAGGGGATCCAGGTTGGAATGGGAATGACCCCATTTGGTCCTGGGAGGGGGCCAGGGGATCCAGTTTGGATTGGGACAGGGCCCAGTCTGTCCTGGGAGGGGGCCAGGGGATCCAGGTTGGCCTGGGACAGGGCCCAGTCTGTCCTGGGAGGGGGCCAGGGGATCCAGTTTTGACTGGGACAGGGCCCACTCTGTCCTGAGAGGGGGTTAGGGGATCCAGTTTGGACTGGGAATGACCCTATTTGGTCCTGGGAGGGGGCCAGGGGATCCAGGTTGTACTGGGACAGGGCCCAGTCTGTCCTGGGAGGCGACCAGGGGTTCCACTTTGGACTGGGAATTATCCCAGTCTTAACTGGGAGGGGCCAGGGGATCCAGTTTGGACTGGAAGTTATCCCATCTGCCCTGGGAGCGGGTCCAGGGGATCCAGTTTGGACTGGGAATGATCCCAGTTTGTCCTGGGAGGGGGCAGGGGATCCACTTTGGACTGGGAATGACCCCATTTGCTCCTGGGAGGCAGCCAGGGGATCCAGTTTGGACTGGGACAGGGCCGAGTCTGTAGTGAGAGGAGGCCAGGGCATCCACATTGGACTGGGAATGATCCCATTCTGTCCTGGGAGGGGGCCAAGGGATCTAGTTTGGACTGGGACACGGCCCAGTCTGTCCTGGGAGGGGGTCAGGGGATACAGTTTGGACTGGGAATGACGCCATTTGGTCCAGGGAGGGGGCCAGGGGATCCAGTTTGGATTGGGACAGGGCCTAGTCTGTCCTGGTTGGGGGCCAGGGGATACACTTTGGCCTGGGAATTATCCCAGTCTTAACTGGGAGGGGACGGGATATCCAGTTTGGACTGGCACAGGGCCCAGTCTGTCATGGGATGGGGACAGGGGATCCAGTTTGGACTGGGAATGACCCCATTCTGTCCTGGGAGGGGGCCAGGGGTCGGGTTTGGACTGGAAGTTATCCCATCTGTCCTGGGAGGGGGCCAGGGGATCCAGTTTGGACTGGGAATGATCCCAGTTTGTCCTGGGAGGGGGCCAGGGGATCCAGTCTGGACTGGGAGTGATCCCAGTCTGTCCTGGGAGGGGGCCAGGGGATCTAGTTTGGACTGGGACAGGGACCAGCGTGTCCTGGGATGGGTCCAGGGGATCCAGTCTGGACTGGGAATGATCCCAGTCTGTCCTGGGAGGGGGCTAGGGGATCCAATTTGGACTGGGACAGGGCTCAGTCTATCCTGGGAACGGGCCAGGGGATCCAGTTTGGAATGGGAATGATCCCATTTGGTACTGGGAGGGGGCCAGGGAATCCAGTTTGGACTGGGAATGATCCCAGTCTCTCCTGGGAGGGGGCCAGGGGATCCCGTTTCGACTGAGAAAGGGCCCAGTCTGTCCTGGGAGGGGGCCACGGGATCCAGGTTGGAATGGGACAGGGCCCAGTCTGTCCTGGGAGGGGGCCAGGGGATCCAGGTTGGAAGGGGAATGATCCCATTTGGTTCTGGGAGCGGGCCAGGGAATCCAGTTTGGACTGGGAATGACCCCATTTGGTCCTGGGAGGGGGCCAGGGGATCCAGTTTTGACTGGGACAGGGCCCACTCTGTCCTGAGAGGGGGTTAGGGGATCCAGTTTGGACTGGGAATGACCCTATTTGGTCCTGGGAGGGGGCCAGGGGATCCAGTTTGGATTGGGACATGGCCCAGTCTGTCCTGGGAGGGGGCCAGGGGATCCAGATTGTACTGGGACAGGGCCCAGTCTGTCCTGGGAGGCGACCAGGCGTTCCACTTTGGACTGGGAATTATCCCAGTCTTAACTGGGAGGGGCCAGGGGATCCAGTTTGGACTGGAAGTTATCCCATCTGCCCGGGGAGCGGGTCCAGGGGATCCAGTTTGGACTGGGAATGATCCCAGTTTGTCCTGGGAGGGGGCAGGGGATCCACTTTGGACTGGGAATGACCCCATTTGCTCCTGGGAGGGGGCCAGGGGATCCAGTTTGGACTGGGACAGGGCCGAGTCTGTAGTGAGAGGAGGCCAGGGCATCCACATTGGACTGGGAATGATCCCATTCTGTCCTAGGAGGGGGCAAGGGATCTAGTTTGGACTGGGACACGGCCCAGTCTGTCCTGGGAGGGGGTCAGGGGATACAGTTTGGACTGGGAATGACGCCATTTGGTCCAGGGAGGGGGCCAGGGGATCCAGTTTGGATTGGGACAGGGCCTAGTCTGTCCTGGTTGGGGGTCAGGGTATACACTTTGGCCTGGGAATTATCCCAGTCTTAACTGGGAGGGGACGGGGTATCCAGTTTGGACTGGCACTGGGCCCAGTCTGTCATGGGATGGGGACAGGGGGTCCAGTTTGGACTGGGAATGACCCCATTCTGTCCTGGGAGGGGGCCAGGGGTCCGGTTTGGACTGGAAGTTATCCCATCTGTCCTGGGAGGGGGCCAGGGGATCCAGTTTGGACTGGGAATGATCCCAGTTTGTCCTGGGAGGGGGCCAGGGGATCCAGTCTGGACTTGGAGTGATCCCAGTCTGTCCTGGGAGGGGGCCAGGGGATCTAGTTTGGACTGGGACAGGGACCAGCGTGTCCTGGGATGGGTCCAGGGGATCCAGTCTGGACTGGGAATGATCCCAGTCTGTCCTGGGAGGGGGCTAGGGGATCCAATTTGGACTGGGACAGGGCTCAGTCTATCCTGGGAACGGGCCAGGGGATCCAGTTTGGAATGGGAATGATCCCATTTGGTACTGGGAGGGGGCCAGGGAATCCAGTTTGGACTGGGAATGATCCCAGTCTCTCCTGGGAGGGGGCCAGGGGATCCCGTTTCGACTGAGAAAGGGCCCAGTCTGTCCTGGGAGGGGGCCACGGGATCCAGGTTGGAATGGGACAGGGCCCAGTCTGTCCTGGGAGGGGGCCAGGGGATCCAGGTTGGAATGGGAATGATCCCATTTGGTTCTGGGAGCGGGCCAGGGAATCCAGTTTGGACTGGGAATGACCCCATTTGGTCCTGGGAGGGGGCCAGGGGATCCAGTTTTGACTGGGACAGGGCCCACTCTGTCCTGAGAGGGGGTTAGGGGATCCAGTTTGGACTGGGAATGACCCTATTTGGTCCTGGGAGGGGCCCGGGGATCCAGGTTGTACTGGGACAGGGCCCAGTCTGTCCTGGGAGGCGACCAGGGGTTCCACTTTGGACTGGGAATTATCCCAGTCTTAACTGGGAGGGGGCAGGGGATCCACTTTGGACTGGGAATGACCCCATTTGCTCCTGGGAGGCGGCCAGGGGATCCAGTTTGGACTGGGACAGGGCCGAGTCTGTAGTGAGAGGAGGCCAGGGCATCCACATTGGACTGGGAATGATCCCATTCTGTCCTGGGAGGGGGCCAAGGGATCTAGTTTGGACTGGGACACGGCCCAGTCTGTCCTGGGAGGGGGTCAGGGGATCCAGTTTGGACTGGGAATGACGCCATTTGGTCCAGGGAGGGGGCCAGGGGATCCAGTTTGGATTGGGACAGGGCCTAGTCTGTCCTGGTTGGGGGCCAGGGGATACACTTTGGCCTGGGAATTATCCCAGTCTTAACTGGGAGGGGACGGGATATCCAGTTTGGACTGGCACAGGGCCCAGTCTGTCATGGGATGGGGACAGGGGATCCAGTTTGGACTGGGAATGACCCCATTCTGTCCTGGGAGGGGGCCAGGGGTCGGGTTTGGACTGGAAGTTATCCCATCTGTCCTGGGAGGGGGCCAGGGGATCCAGTTTGGACTGGGAATGATCCCAGTTTGTCCTGGGAGGGGGCCAGGGGATCCAGTCTGGACTGGGAGTGATCCCAGTCTGTCCTGGGAGGGGGCCAGGGGATCTAGTTTGGACTGGGACAGGGACCAGCGTGTCCTGGGATGGGTCCAGGGGATCCAGTCTGGACTGGGAATGATCCCAGTCTGTCCTGGGAGGGGGCTAGGGGATCCAATTTGGACTGGGACAGGGCTCAGTCTATCCTGGGAACGGGCCAGGGGATCCAGTTTGGAATGGGAATGATCCCATTTGGTACTGGGAGGGGGCCAGGGAATCCAGTTTGGACTGGGAATGATCCCAGTCTCTCCTGGGAGGGGGCCAGGGGATCCCGTTTCGACTGAGAAAGGGCCCAGTCTGTCCTGGGAGGGGGCCACGGGATCCAGGTTGGAATGGGACAGGGCCCAGTCTGTCCTGGGAGGGGGCCAGGGGATCCAGGTTGGAAGGGGAATGATCCCATTTGGTTCTGGGAGCGGGCCAGGGAATCCAGTTTGGACTGGGAATGACCCCATTTGGTCCTGGGAGGGGGCCAGGGGATCCAGTTTTGACTGGGACAGGGCCCACTCTGTCCTGAGAGGGGGTTAGGGGATCCAGTTTGGACTGGGAATGACCCTATTTGGTCCTGGGAGGGGGCCAGGGGATCCAGTTTGGATTGGGACATGGCCCAGTCTGTCCTGGGAGGGGGCCAGGGGATCCAGATTGTACTGGGACAGGGCCCAGTCTGTCCTGGGAGGCGACCAGGCGTTCCACTTTGGACTGGGAATTATCCCAGTCTTAACTGGGAGGGGCCAGGGGATCCAGTTTGGACTGGAAGTTATCCCATCTGCCCGGGGAGCGGGTCCAGGGGATCCAGTTTGGACTGGGAATGATCCCAGTTTGTCCTGGGAGGGGGCAGGGGATCCACTTTGGACTGGGAATGACCCCATTTGCTCCTGGGAGGGGGCCAGGGGATCCAGTTTGGACTGGGACAGGGCCGAGTCTGTAGTGAGAGGAGGCCAGGGCATCCACATTGGACTGGGAATGATCCCATTCTGTCCTAGGAGGGGGCCAAGGGATCTAGTTTGGACTGGGACACGGCCCAGTCTGTCCTGGGAGGGGGTCAGGGGATCCAGTTTGGACTGGGAATGACGCCATTTGGTCCAGGGAGGGGGCCAGGGGATCCAGTTTGGATTGGGACAGGGCCTAGTCTGTCCTGGTTGGGGGTCAGGGTATACACTTTGGCCTGGGAATTATCCCAGTCTTAACTGGGAGGGGACGGGGTATCCAGTTTGGACTGGCACTGGGCCCAGTCTGTCATGGGATGGGGACAGGGGATCCAGTTTGGACTGGGAATGACCCCATTCTGTCCTGGGAGGGGGCCAGGGGTCCGGTTTGGACTGGAAGTTATCCCATCTGTCCTGGGAGGGGGCCAGGGGATCCAGTTTGGACTGGGAATGATCCCAGTTTGTCCTGGGAGGGGGCCAGGGGATCCAGTCTGGACTTGGAGTGATCCCAGTCTGTCCTGGGAGGGGGCCAGGGGATCTAGTTTGGACTGGGACAGGGACCAGCGTGTCCTGGGATGGGTCCAGGGGATCCAGTCTGGACTGGGAATGATCCCAGTCTGTCCTGGGAGGGGGCTAGGGGATCCAATTTGGACTGGGACAGGGCTCAGTCTATCCTGGGAACAGGCCAGGGGATCCAGTTTGGAATGGGAATGATCCCATTTGGTACTGGGAGGGGGCCAGGGAATCCAGTTTGGACTGGGAATGATCCCAGTCTCTCCTGGGAGGGGGCCAGGGGATCCCGTTTCGACTGAGAAAGGGCCCAGTCTGTCCTGGGAGGGGGCCACGGGATCCAGGTTGGAATGGGACAGGGCCCAGTCTGTCCTGGGAGGGGGCCAGGGGATCCAGGTTGGAATGGGAATGATCCCATTTGGTTCTGGGAGCGGGCCAGGGAATCCAGTTTGGACTGGGAATGACCCCATTTGGTCCTGGGAGGGGGCCAGGGGATCCAGTTTTGACTGGGACAGGGCCCACTCTGTCCTGAGAGGGGGTTAGGGGATCCAGTTTGGACTGGGAATGACCCTATTTGGTCCTGGGAGGGGGCCAGGGGATCCAGTTTGGATTGGGACATGGCCCAGTCTGTCCTGGGAGGGGGCCAGGGGATCCAGATTGTACTGGGACAGGGCCCAGTCTGTCCTGGGAGGCGACCAGGGCGTTCCACTTTGGACTGGGAATTATCCCAGTCTTAACTGGGAGGGGCCAGGGGATCCAGTTTGGACTGGAAGTTATCCCATCTGCCCTGGGAGCGGGTCCAGGGGATCCAGTTTGGACTGGGAATGATCCCAGTTTGTCCTGGGAGGGGGCAGGGGATCCACTTTGGACTGGGAATGACCCCATTTGCTCCTGGGAGGGGGCCAGGGGATCCAGTTTGGACTGGGACAGGGCCGAGTCTGTAAGTGAGAGGAGGCCAGGGCATCCACATTGGACTGGGAATGATCCCATTCTGTCCTAGGAGGGGGCCAGGGGATCTAGTTTGGAATGGGACACGGCCCAGTCTGTCCTGGGAGGGGGTCAGGGGATCCAGTTTGGACTGGGAATGATGCCATTTGGTCCAGGGAGGGGGCCAGGGGATCCAGTTTGAATTGAGACAGGGCCCAGTCTGTCCTGGGAGGGGGCTAGGGGATCCAATTTGGACTGGGACAGGGCTCAGTCTATCCTGGGAACGGGCCAGGGGATCCAGTTTGGAATGGGAATGATCCCATTTGGTACTGGGAGGGGGCCAGGGAATCCAGTTTGGACTGGGAATGATCCCAGTCTCTCCTGGGAGGGGGCCAGGGGATCCCGTTTGGACTGAGAAAGGGCCCAGTCTGTCCTGGGAGGGGGCCACGGGATCCAGGTTGGAATGGGACAGGGCCCAGTCTGTCCTGGGAGGGGGCCAGGGGATCCAGGTTGGAATGGTAATGATCCCATTTGGTTCTGGGAGCGGGCCAGGGAATCCAGTTTGGACTGGGAATGACCCCATTTGGTCCTGGGAGGGGCCAGGGGATCCAGTTTGGATTGGGACAGGGCCCAGTCTGTCCTGGGAGGGGGCCAGGGGATCCAGGTTGGACTGGGACAGGGCCCAGTCTGTCCTGGGAGGGGGCCAGGGGATCCAGTTTTGACTGGGACAGGGCCCACTCTGTCCTGAGAGGGGGTTAGGGGATCCAGTTTGGACTGGGAATGACCCCATTCTGTCCTGGGAGGGGGCCAGGGGTCCGGTTTGGACTGGAAGTTATCCCATCTGTCCTGGGAGGGGGCCAGGGGATCCAGTCTGGACTGGGAATGATCCCAGTTTATCCTGGGCGGGGGCCAGGGGATCCAGTTTGGACTGGGAATGATCCTAGTCGGTCCTGGGAGGGGGCCAGGGGATCCAGTTTGGACTGGGAATGATCCCAGTCTGTCTTGGGAGGGGGCCAGGGGATCCAGTTTGGACTAGGAGAGGTCCCAGTCTGTTCTGGGAAGGGGCCAGGGGATCCAGTTTGGACTGGGATAGGGCCCAGTCTGTCCTGGGAGGGGGCCAGGGGATCCAGTTTGGACTGGGACAGGGCCCAATCTGTCCTGGGAGGGGGCCAGGGAATCCACTCTGGACTGGGAATGATCCTATTTGGTCCTGGGAGGGGGCCAGCGGATCCAGTTTGGAATGGGAATGACCGCATTTGGTACTGGGAGGGGGCCAGGGAATCCAGTTTGGACTGGGAATGACCCCATTTGGTCCAGGGAGGGGGCCAGGGGATACACTTTGGCCTGGGAATTATCCCAGTCTTAACTGGGAGGGGACAGGGTATCCAGTTTGGACTGGCACAGGGCCCAGTCTGTCATGGGAGGGGGCCAGGAGATCCAGGTTGGAATGGGACAGGGCCCAGTCTGTCCTGGGAGGGGGCCAGGGGATCCAGGTTGGAAGGGGAATGATCCCATTTGGTTCTGGGAGGGGGCCAGGGAACCCAGTTTGGACTGGGAATGACCCCATTTGGTCCTGGGAGGGGGCCAGGGGATCCAGTTTGGATTGGGACAGGGCCCAGTCTGTCCTGGGAGGGGGCCAGGGGATCCAGGTTGGCCTGGGACAGGGCGTCCAGTCTGTCCTGGGAGGGGGCCAGGGGATCCAGTTTTGACTGGGACAGGGCCCACTCTGTCCTGGGAGGGGGGTAGGGGATCCAGTTTGGACTGGGAATGACCCTATTTGGTCCTGGGAGGGGGCCAGGGGATCCAGTTTTGGATTGGGACATGGCCCAGTCTGTCCTGGGAGGGGGCCAGGGGATCCAGATTGTACTGGGACAGGGCCCAGTCTGTCCTGGGAGGCGACCAGGGGTTCCACTTTGGACTGGGAATTATCCCAGTCTTAACTGGGAGGGGACAGGGGATCTAGTTTCGACTGGGACAGGGCCCAGTCAGTCATGGGATGGGGCCAGGGGATCCAGTTTGGACTGGAAGTTATCCCATCTGTCCTGGGAGCGGGTCCAGGGGATCCACTTTGGACTGGGAATGACCCCATTTGCTCCTGGGAGGGGGCCAGGGGATCCAGTTTGGACTGGGACAGGGCCCAGTCTGTCCTGGGAGGGGGTCAGGGGATCCAGTTTGGACTGGGAATGACGCCATTTGGTCCAGGGAGGGGGCCAGGGGATCCAGTTTGGACTGGGACAGGGCCCAGTCTGTCCTGGGAGGGGGCCAGGGGACCCAGGTTTGACTGGGACAGGGCCCAGTCTGTCCTGGGAGGGGGCCAGGGGATACACTTTGGCCTGGGAATTATCCCAGTCTTAACTGGGAGGGGACGGGGTATCCAGTTTGGACTGGCACAGGGCCCAGTCTGTCATGGGATGGGGACAGGGGGTCCAGTTTGGACTGGGAATGACCCCATTCTGTCCTGGGAGGGGGCCAGGGGTCCGGTTTGGACTGGAAGTTATCCCATCTGTCCTGGGAGGGGGGCCAGGGGATCCAGTTTGGACTGGGAATGATCCCAGTTTGTCCTGGGAGGGGGCCAGGGGATCCAGTTTGGACAGGGAATGACTCCATTTATTCCTGGGAGGAGGCCAGGGGATCAAGTTTGGACTGGGAGAGGTCCCAGTCTGTTCTGGGAAGGGGCCAGGGGATCCAGTTTGGACTGGGACAGGGCCCAGTCTGTCCTGGGAGGGGTCCAGGGGGTCCAGTTTGGACAGGGACACGGCCCAGTCTGTCCTGGGAGGGGGCAGGGGATCCAGTTTGGACTGGGAATGATCCCATTCTGTCCTGGGAGGGGGGCCAGGGGATCCCGTTTCGACTAGGACAGGGCCCAGTCTGTCCTGGGAGGGGGCCAGGGGATCCAGGTTGGAATGGGAATGATCCCATTTGGTTCTGGGAGGGGGCCAGGGAATCCAGTTTGGACTGGGAATGACCCCATTTGTCCTGGGAGGGGGCCAGGGGATCCAGTTTGGATTGGGACAGGCCCAGTCTGTCCTGGGAGGGGGCCAGGGGATCCAGTTGCGACTGGGATAGGGCCCACTCTGTCCTGGGAGGGGGGTTAGGGGATCCAGTTTGGACTGGGAATGACCCTATTTGGTCCTGGGAGGGGGCCAGGGGATCCAGTCTGGATTGGGACATGGCCAGTCTGTCCTGGGAGGGGGCCAGGGGATCCAGATTGTACTGGGACAGGGCCCAGTCTGTCCTGGGAGGCGACCAGGGGTTCCACTTTGGACTGGGAATTATCCCAGTCTAAACTGGGAGGGGACAGGGGATCTAGTTTCGACTGGGACAGGGCCCAGTCAGTCATGGGATGGGGCCAGGGGATCCAGTTTGGACTGGAAGTTATCCCATCTGTCCTGGGAGCGGGTTCAGGGGATCCAATTTGGAATGGGAATTATCCCAATTTGTCCTGGGAGGGGGCAGGGGATCCACTTTGGACTGCGAATGACCCCATTTGGTCCTGGGAGGGGGCCAGGGGATCCAGTTTGGACTGGGACAGGGCCCAGTCTGTCCTGGGAGGGGGCCAGGGGACCCAGGTTGGACTGGGACAGGGCCCAGTCTGTCCTGGGAGGGGGCCAGGGGATACACTTTGGCCTGGGAATTATCCCAGTCTTAACTGGGAGGGGACGGGGTATCCAGTTTGGACTGGCACAGGGCCCAGTCTGTCATGGGATGGGGACAGGGGGTCCAGTTTGGACTGGGAATGACCCCATTCTGTCCTGGGAGGGGGCCAGGGGTCCGGTTTGGACTGGAAGTTATCCCATCTGTCCTGGGAGGGGGCCAGGGGATCCAGTTTGGACTGGGAATGATCCCAGTTTGTCCTGGGAGGGGGCCAGGGGATCCAGTTTGGACTGGGAATGACTCCATTTGGTCCTGGGAGGGGGCCAGGGGATCCAGTTTGGAATGGGAATTATCCTAGTCTGCACTGGGAGAGGGCCAGGGGATCCAGTTTGGACTGGAAAAGATCCCAGTCTGTCCTGGGAGGGGGCCAGGGATACAGATTGGAGTGGGACAGGGCCCAGTCTCTCCTGGGAGGGGGCCAGGGGATCCAGTTTGGACTGGGAAGTATCCTACTCTGCACTGGGAGAGGGCCAGGGGATCCACTTTGGACTGGGAATGATTCCAGTCTGTCCTGGGAGGGGGCCAGGGGATCCACTTTGGACTGGGACAGGGCCCAGTCTGTCCTGGGAAGGGGCCAGGGGATCCAGATTGGACTGGGACAGGGGCCCAGTCTGTCCTGGGAGGGGGCCAGGGGATCCAGTTTGGACTGGGAGTGATCCCAGTCTGTCCTGGGAGGGGGCCACGGGATCCAGGTTGGAATGGGACAGGGCCCAGTCTGTCCTGGGAGGGGGCCAGGGGATCCAGGTTGGAATGGGAATGATCCCATTTGGTTCTGGGAGCGGGCCAGGGAATCCAGTTTGGACTGGGAATGACCCCATTTGGTCCTGGGAGGGGGCCAGGGGATCCAGTTTTGACTGGGACAGGGCCCACTCTGTCCTGAGAGGGGGGTTAGGGGATCCAGTTTGGACTGGGAATGACCCTATTTGGTCCTGGGAGGGGGCCAGGGGATCCAGTTTGGATTGGGACATGGCCCAGTCTGTCCTGGGAGGGGGCCAGGGGATCCAGATTGTACTGGGACAGGGCCCAGTCTGTCCTGGGAGGCGACCAGGCGTTCCACTTTGGACTGGGAATTATCCCAGTCTTAACTGGGAGGGGCCAGGGGATCCAGTTTGGACTGGAAGTTATCCCATCTGCCCTGGGAGCGGGTCCAGGGGATCCAGTTTGGACTGGGAATGATCCCAGTTTGTCCTGGGAGGGGGCAGGGGATCCACTTTGGACTGGGAATGACCCCATTTGCTCCTGGGAGGGGGCCAGGGGATCCAGTTTTGGACTGGGACAGGGCCGAGTCTGTAGTGAGAGGAGGCCAGGGCATCCACATTGGACTGGGAATGATCCCATTCTGTCCTGGGAGGGGGCCAGGGGATCTAGTTTGGACTGGAACACGGCCCAGTCTGTCCTGAGAGGGGGTCAGGGGATCCAGTTTGGACTGGGAATGATGCCATTTGGTCCAGGGAGGGGGCCAGGGGATCCAGTTTGAATTGAGACAGGGCCCAGTCTGTCCTGGGAGGGGGCCAGGGGACCCAGGTTGGACTGGACAGGGCCCAGTCTGTCCTGGGAGGGGGGCCAGGGGATCCAGGTTGGAAGGGGAATGATCCCATTTGGTTCTGGGAGGGGGCCAGGGAACCCAGTTTGGACTGGGAATGACCCCCATTTGGTCCTGGGAGGGGGCCAGGGGATCCAGTTTGGATTGGGACAGGGCCCAGTCTGTCCTGGGAGGGGGCCAGGGGATCCAGGTTGGAATGGGAATGATCCCATTTGGTTCTGGGAGCAGGCCAGGGAATCCAGTTTGGACTGGGACAGGGCCCACTCTGTCCTGGGAGGGGGGTAGGGGATCCAGTTTGGACTGGGAATGACCCTATTTGGTCCTGGGAGGGGGCCAGGGGATCCAGTTTGGATTGGGACATGGCCCAGTCTGTCCTGGGAGGGGGCCAGGGGATCCAGATTGTACTGGGACAGGGCCCAGTCTGTCCTGGGAGGCGACCAGGGGTTCCACTTTGGACTGGAATTATCCCAGTCTTAACTGGGAGGGGACAGGGGATCTAGTTTCGACTGGGACAGGGCCCAGTCAGTCATGGGATGGGGCCAGGGGATCCCAGTTTGGACTGGGAATGACCCCATTTGCTCCTGGGAGGGGGCCAGGGGATCCAGTTTGGACTGGGACAGGGCCCAGTCTGTCCTGGGAGGGGGTCAGGGGATCCAGTTTGGACTGGGAATGACGCCATTTGGTCCAGGGAGGGGGCCAGGGGATCCAGTTTGGACTGGGACAGGGCCCAGTCTGTCCTGGGAGGGGGCCAGGGGACCCAGGTTTGACTGGGACAGGGCCCAGTCTGTCCTGGGAGGGGGCCAGGGGATACACTTTGGCCTGGGAATTATCCCAGTCTTAACTGGGAGGGGACGGGGTATCCAGGTTTGGACTGGCACAGGGCCCAGTCTGTCATGGGATGGGGACAGGGGGTCCAGTTTGGACTGGGAATGACCCCATTCTGTCCTGGGAGGGGGCCAGGGGTCGGTTTGGACTGGAAGTTATCCCATCTGTCCTGGGAGGGGCCAGGGGATCCAGTTTGGACTGGGAATGATCCCAGTTTGTCCTGGGAGGGGGCCAGGGGATCCAGTTTGGACAGGGAATGACTCCATTTAGTCCTGGGAGGAGGCCAGGGGATCAAGTTTTGGGACTGGGAGAGGTCCCAGTCTGTTCTGGGAAGGGGCCAGGGGATCCAGTTTGGACTGGGACAGGGCCCCAGTCTGTCCTGGGAGGGGTCCAGGGGGTCCAGTTTGGACAGGGACACGGCCCAGTCTGTCCTGGGAGGGGGCAGGGATCCAGTTTGGACTGGGAATGATCCCATTCTGTCCTGGGAGGGGGCCCAGGGGATCCGTTTTCGACTAGGACAGGGCCCAGTCTGTCCTGGGAGGGGGCCAGGGGATCCAGGTTGGAATGGGAATGATCCCATTTGGTTCTGGGAGGGGGGCCAGGGAATCCAGTTTGGACTGGGAATGACCCCATTTGGTCCTGGGAGGGGGCCAGGGGATCCAGTTTGGATTGGGACAGGGCCCAGTCTGTCCTGGGAGGGGGCCAGGGGATCCAGTTGCGACTGGATAGGGCCCACTCTGTCCTGGGAGGGGGTTAGGGGATCCAGTTTGGACTGGGAATGACCCTATTTGGTCCTGGGAGGGGGCCAGGGGATCCAGTCTGGATTGGGACATGGCCCAGTCTGTCCTGGGAGGGGGCCAGGGGATCCAGATTGTACTGGGACAGGGCCCAGTCTGTCCTGGGAGGCGACCAGGGGTTCCACTTTGGACTGGGAATTATCCCAGTCTAAACTGGGAGGGGACAGGGGATCTAGTTTGGATTGGGACAGGGCCCAGTCAGTCATGGGATGGGGCCAGGGGATCCAGTTTGGACTGGAAGTTATCCCATCTGTCCTGGGAGCGGGTTCAGGGGATCCAATTTGGAATGGGAATGATCCCAATTTGTCCTGGGAGGGGGCAGGGGATCCACTTTGGACTGCGACTGACCCATTTGGTCCTGGGAGGGGGCCAGGGGATCCAGTTTGTACTGGGACAGGGCCCAGTCTGTAGTGAGAGGAGGCCGGGGCATCCACATTGGACTGGAATGACCCCATTCTGTCCTGGGAGGGGGCCAGGGGATCCATTTTGGACTGGGACAGGGCCCAGTCTGTCCTGGGAGGGGGCCAGGGGACCCAGGTTGGACTGGGACAGGGCCCAGTCTGTCCTGGGAGGGGGCCAGGGGATACACTTTGGCCTGGGAATTATCCCAGTCTTAACTGGGAGGGGACGGGGTATCCAGTTTGGACTGGCACAGGGCCCCAGTCTGTCATGGGATGGGGACAGGGGGTCCAGTTTGGACTGGGAATGACCCCATTCTGTCCTGGGAGGGGGCCAGGGGTCCGGTTTGGGACTGGAAGTTATCCCATCTGTCCTGGGAGGGGGGCCAGGGGATCCAGTTTGGACTGGGAATGATCCCAGTTTGTCCTGGGAGGGGGCCAGGGGATCCAGTTTGGACTGGGAATGACTCCATTTGGTCCTGGGAGGGGGCCAGGGGATCCAGTTTGGAATGGGAATTATCCTAGTCTGCACTGGGAGAGGGCCAGGGGATCCAGTTTGGACTGGAAAAGATCCCAGTCTGTCCTGGGACAGGGCCAGGGGGATCCAGATTGGAGTGGGACAGGGCCCCAGTCTCTCCTGGGAGGGGGCCAGGGGATCCAGTTTGGACTGGGAATGATCCCAGTTTGTCCTGGGAGGGGGCCAGGGGATCCAGTTTGGACAGGGAATGACTCCATTTAGTCCTGGGAGGAGGCCAGGGGATCAAGTTTGGACTGGGAGAGGTCCCCAGTCTGTTCTGGGAAGGGGCCAGGGATCCAGTTTGGACTGGGACAGGGCCCAGTCTGTCCTGGAGGGGTCCAGGGGGTCCAGTTTGGACAGGGACACGGCCCAGTCTGTCCTGGGAGGGGGCAGGGGATCCAGTTTGGACTGGGAATGATCCCATTCTGTCCTGGGAGGGGGCCAGGGGATCCCGTTTTCGACTAGGACAGGGCCCAGTCTGTCCTGGGAGGGGGCCAGGGGATCCAGGTTGGAATGGGAATGATCCCATTTGGTTCTGGGAGGGGGCCAGGGAATCCAGTTTGGACTGGGAATGACCCCATTTGGTCCTGGGAGGGGCCAGGGGATCCAGTTTGGATTGGGACAGGGCCCAGTCTGTCCTGGGAGGGGGCCAGGGGATCCAGTTGCGACTGGGATAGGGCCCACTCTGTCCTGGGAGGGGGTTAGGGGATCCAGTTTGGACTGGAATGACCCTATTTGGTCCTGGGAGGGGGCCAGGGGATCCAGTCTGGATTGGGACATGGCCCAGTCTGTCCTGGGAGGGGGCCAGGGGATCCAGATTGTACTGGGACAGGGCCCAGTCTGTCCTGGGAGGCGACCAGGGGTTCCACTTTGGACTGGGAATTATCCCAGTCTAAACTGGGAGGGGACAGGGGATCTAGTTTGGATTGGACAGGGCCCAGTCAGTCATGGGATGGGGCCAGGGGATCCAGTTTGGACTGGAAGTTATCCCATCTGTCCTGGGAGCGGTTCAGGGGATCCAATTTGGAATGGGAATGATCCCAATTTGTCCTGGGAGGGGGGCAGGGGATCCACTTTGGACTGCGACTGACCCATTTGGTCCTGGGAGGGGGGCCAGGGGATCCAGTTTGTACTGGGACAGGCCCAGTCTGTAGTGAGAGGAGGCCGGGGCATCCACATTGGACTGGGAATGACCCCATTCTGTCCTGGGAGGGGGCCAGGGGATCCATTTTGGACTGGGACAGGGCCCAGTCTGTCCTGGGAGGGGGCCAGGGGGACCCAGGTTGGACTGGGACAGGGCCCAGTCTGTCCTGGGGAGGGGGCCAGGGGATACACTTTGGCCTGGGAATTATCCCAGTCTTAACTGGGAGGGGACGGGGTATCCAGTTTGGACTGGCACAGGGCCCAGTCTGTCATGGGATGGGGACAGGGGGTCCAGTTTGGACTGGAATGACCCCATTCTGTCCTGGGAGTGGGGCCAGGGGTCCGGTTTGGACTGGAAGTTATCCCATCTGTCCTGGGAGGGGGCCAGGGGATCCAGTTTGGACTGGGAATGATCCCAGTTTGTCCTGGGAGGGGGCCAGGGGATCCAGTTTGGACTGGAATGACTCATTTGGTCCTGGGAGGGGGCCAGGGGATCCAGTTTGGAATGGGAATTATCCTAGTCTGCACTGGGAGAGGGCCAGGGGGATCCAGTTTGGACTGGAAAAGATCCCAGTCTGTCCTGGGACAGGGCCAGGGGATCCAGATTGGAGTGGGACAGGGCCCAGTCTGTCCTGGGAGGGGGCCAGGGGATCCAGTTTGGACTGGGAAGTATCCTACTCTGCACTGGGAGAGGGCCAGGGGATCCACTTTGGACTGGGAATGATTCCAGTCTGTCCTGGAAGGGGGCCAGGGGATCCACTTTGGACTGGGACAGGGCCCAGTCTGTCCTGGAAAGGGGCCAGGGGATCCAGATTGGACTGGGACAGGGCCCAGTCTGTCCTGGGAGGGGGCCAGGGGATCCAGTTTGGACTGGGAGTGATCCCAGTCTGTCCTGGGAGGGGGCCAGGGGATCCAGGTTGGAATGGGACAGGGCCCAGTCTGTCCTGGGAGGGGGCCAGGGGATCCAGGTTGGAATGGGAATGATCCCATTTGGTTCTGGGAGCGGGCCAGGGAATCCAGTTTGGACTGGGAATGACCCCATTTGGTCCTGGGAGGGCGCCAGGGGATCCAGTTTTGACTGGGACAGGGCCCACTCTGTCCTGAGAGGGGGTTAGGGGATCCAGTTTGGACTGGGAATGACCCTATTTGGTCCTGGGAGGGGGCCAGGGGATCCAGTTTGGATTGGGACATGGCCCAGTCTGTCCTGGGAGGGGGCCAGGGGATCCAGATTGTACTGGGACAGGGCCCAGTCTGTCCTGGGAGGCGACCAGGCGTTCCACTTTGGACTGGGAATTATCCCAGTCTTAACTGGGAGGGGCCAGGGGATCCAGTTTGGACTGGAAGTTATCCCATCTGCCCTGGGAGCGGGTCCAGGAGATCCAGTTTGGACTGGGAATGATCCCAGTTTGTCCTGGGAGGGGGCAGGGGATCCACTTTGGACTGGGAATGACCCCATTTGCTCCTGGGAGGGGGCCAGGGGATCCAGTTTGGACTGGGACAGGGCCGAGTCTGTAGTGAGAGGAGGCCAGGGCATCCACATTGGACTGGGAATGATCCCATTCTGTCCTAGGAGGGGGCCAGGGGATCTAGTTTGGACTGGGACACGGCCCAGTCTGTCCTGGGAGGGGGTCAGGGGATCCAGTTTGGACTGGGAATGATGCCATTTGGTCCAGGGAGGGGGCCAGGGGATCCAGTTTGAATTGAGACAGGGCCCAGTCTGTCCTGGGAGGGGGCCAGGGGACCCAGGTTGGACTGGGACAGGGCCCAGTCTGTCCTGGGAGGGGGCCAGGGGATACACTTTGGCCTGGGAATTATCCCAGTCTTAACTGGGAGGGGACGGGATATCCAGTTTGGACTGGCACAGGGCCCAGTCTGTCATGGGATGGGGACAGGGGTCCAGTTTGGACTGGAAGTTATCCCATCTGTCCTGGGAGGGGGCCAGGGGATCCAGTTTGGACTGGGAATGATCCCAGTTTGTCCTGGGAGGGGGCCAGGGGATCCAGTCTGGACTGGGAGTGATCCCAGTCTGTCCTGGGAGGGGGCCAGGGGATCTAGTTTGGACTGTAACAGGGACCAGCGTGTCCTGGGATGGGTCCAGGGGATCCAGTCTGGACTGGGAATGATCCCAGTCTGTCCTGGGAGGGGGCTAGGGGATCCAATTTGGACTGGGACAGGGCTCAGTCTATCCTGGGAACGGGCCAGGGGATCCAGTTTGGAATGGGAATGATCCCATTTGGTACTGGGAGGGGGCCAGGGAATCCAGTTTGGACTGGGAATGATCCCAGTCTCTCCTGGGAGGGGGCCAGGGGATCCCGTTTCGACTGAGAAAGGGCCCAGTCTGTCCTGGGAGGGGGCCACGGGATCCAGGTTGGAATGGGACAGGGCCCAGTCTGTCCTGGGAGGGGGCCAGGGGATCCAGGTTGGAATGGTAATGATCCCATTTGGTTCTGGGAGCGGGCCAGGGAATCCAGTTTGGACTGGGAATGACCCCATTTGGTCCTGGGAGGGGGCCAGGGGATCCAGTTTGGATTGGGACAGGGCCCAGTCTGTCCTGGGAGGGTGCCACGGGATCCAGGTTGGACTGGGACAGGGCCCAGTCTGTCCTGGGAGGGGGCCAGGGGATCCAGTTTTGACTGGGACAGGGCCCACTCTGTCCTGAGAGGGGGTTAGGGGATCCAGTTTGGACTGGGAATGACCCCATTCTGTCCTGGGAGGGGGCCAGGGGTCCGGTTTGGACTGGAAGTTATCCCATCTGTCCTGGGAGGGGGCCAGGGGATCCAGTCTGGACTGGGAATGATCCCAGTTTATCCTGGGCGGGGGCCAGGGGATCCAGTTTGGACTGGGAATGATCCTAGTCGGTCCTGGGAGGGGGCCAGGGGATCCAGTTTGGACTGGGAATGATCCCAGTCTGTCTTGGGAGGGGGCCAGGGGATCCAGTTTGGACTAGGAGAGGTCCCAGTCTGTTCTGGGAAGGGGCCAGGGGATCCAGTTTGGACTGGGATAGGGCCCAGTCTGTCCTGGGAGGGGGCCAGGGGATCCAGTTTGGACTGGGACAGGGCCCAATCTGTCCTGGGAGGGGGCCAGGGAATCCACTCTGGACTGGGAATGATCCTATTTGGTCCTGGGAGGGGGCCAGCGGATCCAGTTTGGAATGGGAATGACCGCATTTGGTACTGGGAGGGGGGCAGGGAATCCAGTTTGGAGTGGGAATGACCCCATTTGGTCCAGGGAGGGGGCCAGGGGATACACTTTGGCCTGGGAATTATCCCAGTCTTAACTGGGAGGGGACAGGGTATCCAGTTTGGACTGGCACAAGCCCCAGTCTGTCCTGGGAGGGGGCCAGGGGATCCAGGTTGGAAGGGGAATGATCCCATTTGGTTCTGGGAGGGGGCCAGGGAACCCAGTTTGGACTGGGAATGACCCCATTTGGTCCTGGGAGGGGGCCAGGGGATCCAGTTTGGATTGGGACAGGGCCCAGTCTGTCCTGGGAGGGGGCCACAGGATCCAGGTTGGAATGGGACAGGGCCCAGTCTGTCCTGGGAGGGGGCCAGGGGATCCAGATTGTACTGGGACAGGGCCCAGTCTGTCCTGGGAGGCGACCAGGCGTTCCACTTTGGACTGGGAATTATCCCAGTCTTAACTGGGAGGGGCCAGGGGATCCAGTTTGGACTGGAAGTTATCCCATCTGCCCTGGGAGCGGGTCCAGGAGATCCAGTTTGGACTGGGAATGATCCCAGTTTGTCCTGGGAGGGGGCAGGGGATCCACTTTGGACTGGGAATGACCCCATTTGCTCCTGGGAGGGGGCCAGGGGATCCAGTTTGGACTGGGACAGGGCCGAGTCTGTAGTGAGAGGAGGCCAGGGCATCCACATTGGACTGGGAATGATCCCAGTCTGTCCTGGGAGGGGGCCAGGGGATCTAGTTTGGACTGGGACACGGCCCAGTCTGTCCTGGGAGGGGGTCAGGGGATCCAGTTTGGACTGGGAATGATGCCATTTGGTCCAGGGAGGGGGCCAGGGGATCCAGTTTGAATTGAGACAGGGCCCAGTCTGACCTGGGAGGGGGCCAGGGGACCCAGGTTGGACTGGGACAGGGCCCAGTCTGTCCTGGGAGGGGGCCAGGGGATACACTTTGGCCTGGGAATTATCCCAGTCTTAACTGGGAGGGGACGGGATATCCAGTTTGTACTGGCACAGGGCCCAGTCTGTCATGGGATGGGGACAGGGGATCCAGTTTGGACTGGGAATGACCCCATTCTGTCCTGGGAGGGGGCCAGGGGTCCAGTTTGGACTGGAAGTTATCCCATCTGTCCTGGGAGGGGGCCAGGGGATCCAGTTTGGACTGGGAATGATCCCAGTTTGTCCTGGGAGGGGGCCAGGGGATCCAGTCTGGACTGGGAGTGACCCCAGTCTGTCCTGGGAGGGGGCCAGGGGATCCAGTCTGGACTGGGAGTGATCCCAGTCTGTCCTGGGAGGGGGCCAGGGGATCTAGTTTGGACTGGGACAGGGACCAGCGTGTCCTGGGATGGGTCCAGGGGATCCAGTCTGGACTGGGAATGATCCCAGTCTGTCCTGGGAGGGGGCTAGGGGATCCAATTTGGAGTGGGACAGGGCTCAGTCTATCCTGGGAACGGGCCAGGGGATCCAGTTTGGAATGGGAATGATCCCATTTGGTACTGGGAGGGGGCCAGGGAATCCAGTTTGGACTGGGAATGATCCCAGTCTCTCCTGGGAGGGGGCCAGGGGATCCCGTTTCGACTGAGAAAGGGCCCAGTCTGTCCTGGGAGGGGGCCACGGGATCCAGGTTGGAATGGGACAGGGCCCAGTCTGTCCTGGGAGGGGGCCAGGGGATCCAGGTTGGAAGGGGAATGATCCCATTTGGTTCTGGGAGCGGGCCAGGGAATCCAGTTTGGACTGGGAATGACCCCATTTGGTCCTGGGAGGGGGCCAGGGGATCCAGTTTGGATTGGGACAGGGCCCAGTCTGTCCTGGGAGGGGGCCAGGGGATCCAGGTTGGACTGGGACAGGGCCCAGTCTGTCCTGGGAGGGGGCCAGGGGATCCAGTTTTGACTGGGACAGGGCCCACTCTGTCCTGAGAGGGGGTTAGGGGATCCAGTTTGGACTGGGAATGACCCCATTCTGTCCTGGGAGGGGGCCAGGGGTCCGGTTTGGACTGGAAGTTATCCCATCTGTCCTGGGAGGGGGCCAGGGGATCCAGTCTGGACTGGGAATGATCCCAGTTTATCCTGGGCGGGGGCCAGGGGATCCAGTTTGGACTGGGAATGATCCTAGTCGGTCCTGGGAGGGGGCCAGGGTATCCAGTTTGGACTGGGAATGATCCCAGTCTGTCTTGGGAGGGGGCCAGGGGATCCAGTTTGGACTAGGAGAGGTCCCAGTCTGTTCTGGGAAGGGGCCAGGGGATCCAGTTTGGACTGGGATAGGGCCCAGTCTGTCCTGGGAGGGGTCCAGGGGATCCAGTTTGGACTGGGACAGGGCCCAATCTGTCCTGGGAGGGGGCCAGGGAATCCACTCTGGACTGGGAATGATCCTATTTGGTCCTGGGAGGGGGCCAGCGGATCCAGTTTGGAATGGGAATGACCGCATTTGGTACTGGGAGGGGGCCAGGGAATCCAGTTTGGAGTGGGAATGACCCCATTTGGTCCAGGGAGGGGGCCAGGGGATACACTTTGGCCTGGGAATTATCCCAGTCTTAACTGGGAGGGGACAGGGTATCCAGTTTGGACTGGCACAGGGCCCAGTCTGTCATGGGAGGGGGCCAGGAGATCCAGGTTGGAATGGGACAGGGCCCAGTCTGTCCTGGGAGGGGGCCAGGGGATCCAGGTTGGAAGGGGAATGATCCCATTTGGTTCTGGGAGGGGGCCAGGGAACCCAGTTTGGACTGGGAATGACCCCATTTGGTCCTGGGAGGGGGCCAGGGGATCCAGTTTGGATTGGGACAGGGCCCAGTCTGTCCTGGGAGGGGGCCAGGGGATCCAGGTTGGCCTGGGACAGGGCCCAGTCTGTCCTGGGAGGGGGCCAGGGGATCCAGTTTTGAATGGGACAGGGCCCACTCTGTCCTGGGAGGGGGGTAGGGGATCCAGTTTGGACTGGGAATGACCCTATTTGGTCCTGGGAGGGGGCCAGGGGATCCAGTTTGGATTGGGACATGGCCCAGTCTGTCCTGGGAGGGGGCCAGGGGATCCAGATTGTACTGGGACAGGGCCCAGTCTGTCCTGGGAGGCGACCAGGGGTTCCACTTTGGACTGGGAATTATCCCAGTCTTAACTGGGAGGGGACAGGGGATCTAGTTTCGACTGGGACAGGGCCCAGTCAGTCATGGGATGGGGCCAGGGGATCCAGTTTGGACTGGAAGTTATCCCATCTGTCCTGGGAGCGGGTCCAGGGGATCCACTTTGGACTGGGAATGACCCCATTTGCTCCTGGGAGGGGGCCAGGGGATCCAGTTTGGACTGGGACAGGGCCCAGTCTGTCCTGGGAGGGGGTCAGGGGATCCAGTTTGGACTGGGAATGACGCCATTTGGTCCAGGGAGGGGGCCAGGGGATCCAGTTTGGACTGGGACAGGGCCCAGTCTGTCCTGGGAGGGGGCCAGGGGATACACTTTGGCCTGGGAATTATCCCAGTCTTAACTGGGAGGGGACGGGGTATCCAGTTTGGACTGGCACAGGGCCCAGTCTGTCATGGGATGGGGACAGGGGGTCCAGTTTGGACTGGGAATGACCCCATTCTGTCCTGGGAGGGGGCCAGGGGTCCGGTTTGGACTGGAAGTTATCCCAGTTTGTCCTGGGAGGGGGCCAGGGGATCCAGTTTGGACTGGGAATGATCCCAGTTTGTCCTGGGAGGGGGCCAGGGGATCCAGTTTGGACAGGGAATGACTCCATTTAGTCCTGGGAGGAGGCCAGGGGATCAAGTTTGGACTGGGAGAGGTCCCAGTCTGTTCTGGGAAGGGGCCAGGGGATCCAGTTTGGACTGGGACAGGGCCCAGTCTGTCCTGGGAGGGGTCCAGGGGGTCCAGTTTGGACAGGGATACGGCCCAGTCTGTCCTGGGAGGGGGCAGGGGATCCAGTTTGGACTGGGAATGATCCCATTCTGTCCTGGGAGGGGGCCAGGGGATCCCGTTTCGACTAGGACAGGGCCCAGTCTGTCCTGGGAGGGGGCCAGGGGATCCAGGTTGGAATGGGAATGATCCCATTTGGTTCTGGGAGGGGGCCAGGGAATCCAGTTTGGACTGGGAATGACCCCATTTGGTCCTGGGAGGGGGCCAGGGGATCCAGTTTGGATTGGGACAGGGCCCAGTCTGTCCTGGGAGGGGGCCAGGGGATCCAGTTGCGACTGGGATAGGGCCCACTCTGTCCTGGGAGGGGGTTAGGGGATCCAGTTTGGACTGGGAATGACCCCATTTGGTCCTGGGAGGGGGCCAGGGGATCCAGTCTGGATTGGGACATGGCCCAGTCTGTCCTGGGAGGGGGCCAGGGGATCCAGATTGTACTGGGACAGGGCCCAGTCTGTCCTGGGAGGCGACCAGGGGTTCCACTTTGGACTGGGAATTATCCCAGTCTTAACTGGGAGGGGACAGGGGATCTAGTTTGGATTGGGACAGGGCCCAGTCAGTCATGGGATGGGGCCAGGGGATCCAGTTTGGACTGGAAGTTATCCCATCTGTCCTGGGAGCAGGTTCAGGGGATCCAATTTGGAATGGGAATGATCCCATTTGGTTCTGGGAGGGGCCAGGGGATCCACTTTGGACTGCGAATGACCCCATTTGGTCCTGGGAGGGGGCCAGGGGATCCAGTTTGTACTGGGACAGGGCCCAGTCTGTAGTGAGAGGAGGCCGGGGCATCCACATTGGACTGGGAATGACCCCATTCTGTCCTGGGAGGGGGCCAGGGGATCCATTTTGGACTGGGACAGGGCCCAGTCTGTCCTGGGAGGGGGCCAGGGGACCCAGGTTGGACTGGGACAGGGCCCAGTCTGTCCTGGGAGGGGGCCAGGGGATACACTTTGGCCTGGGAATTATCCCAGTCTTAACTGGGAGGGGACGGGGTATCCAGTTTGGACTGGCACAGGGCCCAGTCTGTCATGGGATGGGGACAGGGGGTCCAGTTTGGACTGGGAATGACCCCATTCTGTCCTGGGAGGGGGCCAGGGGTCCGGTTTGGACTGGAAGTTATCCCATCTGTCCTGGGAGGGGGCCAGGGGATCCAGTTTGGACTGGGAATGATCCCAGTTTGTCCTGGGAGGGGGCCAGGGGATCCAGTTTGGACTGGGAATGACTCCATTTGGTCCTGGGAGGGGGCCAGGGGATCCAGTTTGGAATGGGAATTATCCTAGTCTGCACTGGGAGAGGGCCAGGGGATCCAGTTTGGACTGGAAAAGATCCCAGTCTGTCCTGGGACAGGGCCAGGGGATCCAGATTGGAGTGGGACAGGGCCCAGTCTGTCCTGGGAGGGGGCCAGGGGATCCAGTTTGGACTGGGAAGTATCCTACTCTGCACTGGGAGAGGGCCAGGGGATCCACTTTGGACAGGGAATGATTCCAGTCTGTCCTGGGAGGGGGCCAGGGGATCCACTTTGGACTGGGACAGGGCCCAGTCTGTACTGGAAAGGGGCCAGGGGATCCAGATTGGACTGGGACAGGGCCCAGTCTGTCCTGGGAGGGGGCCAGGGGATCCAGTTTGGACTGGGAGTGATCCCAGTCTGTCCTGGGAGGGGGCCACGGGATCCAGGTTGGAATGGGACAGGGCCCAGTCTGTCCTGGGAAGGGGCCAGGGGATCCAGATTGGACTGGGACAGGGCCCAGTCTGTCCTGGGAGGGGGCCAGGGGATCCAGTTTGGACTGGGAGTGATCCCAGTCTGTCCTGGGAGGGGGCCACGGGATCCAGGTTGGAATGGGACAGGGCCCAGTCTGTCCTGGGAGGGGGCCAGGGGATCCAGGTTGGAATGGGAATGATCCCATTTGGTTCTGGGAGCGGGCCAGGGAATCCAGTTTGGACTGGGAATGACCCCATTTGGTCCTGGGAGGGCGCCAGGGGATCCAGTTTTGACTGGGACAGGGCCCAGTCTGTCCTGGGAGGGGGCCAGGGGATCCAGTTTGGACTGGGAATGACCCTATTTGGTCCTGGGAGGGGGCCAGGGGATCCAGTTTGGATTGGGACATGGCCCAGTCTGTCCTGGGAGGGGGCCAGGGGATCCAGATTGTACTGGGACAGGGCCCAGTCTGTCCTGGGAGGCGACCAGGCGTTCCACTTTGGACTGGGAATTATCCCAGTCTTAACTGGGAGGGGCCAGGGGATCCAGTTTGGACTGGAAGTTATCCCATCTGCCCTGGGAGCGGGTCCAGGAGATCCAGTTTGGACTGGGAATGATCCCAGTTTGTCCTGGGAGGGGGCAGGGGATCCAGTTTGGACTGGGACAGGGCCGAGTCTGTAGTGAGAGGAGGCCAGGGCATCCACATTGGACTGGGAATGATCCCATTCTGTCCTAGGAGGGGGCCAGGGGATCTAGTTTGGACTGGGACACGGCCCAGTCTGTCCTGGGAGGGGGTCAGGGGATCCAGTTTGGACTGGGAATGATGCCATTTGGTCCAGGGAGGGGGCCAGGGGATCCAGTTTGAATTGAGACAGGGCCCAGTCTGTCCTGGGAGGGGGCCAGGGGACCCAGGTTGGACTGGGACAGGGCCCAGTCTGTCCTGGGAGGGGGCCAGGGGATACACTTTGGCCTGGGAATTATCCCAGTCTTAACTGGGAGGGGACGGGGTATCCAGTTTGGACTGGCACAGGGCCCAGTCTGTCATGGGATGGGGACAGGGGGTCCAGTTTGGACTGGGAATGACCCCATTCTGTCCTGGGAGGGGGCCAGGGGTCCGGTTTGGACTGGAAGTTATCCCATCTGTCCTGGGAGGGGGCCAGGGGATCCAGTTTGGACTGGGAATGATCCCAGTTTGTCCTGGGAGGGGGCCAGGGGATCCAGTCTGGACTGGGAGTGATCCCAGTCTGTCCTGGGAGGGGGCCAGGGGATCTAGTTTGGACTGGAACAGGGACCAGCGTGTCCTGGGATGGGTCCAGGGGATCCAGTCTGGACTGGGAATGATCCCAGTCTGTCCTGGGAGGGGGCTAGGGGATCCAATTTGGACTGGGACAGGGCTCAGTCTATCCTGGGAACGGGCCAGGGGATCCAGTTTGGAATGGGAATGATCCCATTTGGTACTGGGAGGGGGCCAGGGAATCCAGTTTGGACTGGGAATGATCCCAGTCTCTCCTGGGAGGGGGCCAGGGGATCCCGTTTCGACTGAGAAAGGGCCCAGTCTGTCCTGGGAGGGGGCCACGGGATCCAGGTTGGAATGGGACAGGGCCCAGTCTGTCCTGGGAGGGGGCCAGGGGATCCAGGTTGGAATGGTAATGATCCCATTTGGTTCTGGGAGCGGGCCAGGGAATCCAGTTTGGACTGGGAATGACCCCATTTGGTCCTGGGAGGGGGCCAGGGGATCCAGTTTGGATTGGGACAGGGCCCAGTCTGTCCTGGGAGGGGGACAGGGGATCCAGGTTGGACTGGGACAGGGCCCACTCTGTCCTGGGAGGGGGCCAGGGGATCCAATTTTGACTGGGACAGGGCCCACTCTGTCCTGAGAGGGGGTTAGGGGATCCAGTTTGGACTGGGAATGACCCCATTCTGTCCTGGGAGGGGGCCAGGGGATCCAGTTTGGACTGGGAATGATCCTAGTCGGTCCTGGGAGGGGGCCAGGGGATCCAGTTTGGACTGGGAATGATCCCAGTCTGTCTTGGGAGGGGGCCAGGGGATCCAGTTTGGACTAGGAGAGGTCCCAGTCTGTTCTGGGAAGGGGCCAGGGGATCCAGTTTGGACTGGGATAGGGCCCAGTCTGTCCTGGGAGGGGGCCAGGGGATCCAGTTTGGACTGGGACAGGGCCCAATCTGTCCTGGGAGGGGGCCAGGGAATCCACTCTGGACTGGGAATGATCCTATTTGGTCCTGGGAGGGGGCCAGCGGATCCAGTTTGGAATGGGAATGACCGCATTTGGTACTGGGAGGGGGCCAGGGAATCCAGTTTGGACTGGGAATGACCCCATTTGGTCCAGGGAGGGGGCCAGGGGATACACTTTGGCCTGGGAATTATCCCAGTCTTAACTGGGAGGGGACAGGGTATCCAGTTTGGACTGGCACAGGGCCCAGTCTGTCATGGGAGGGGGCCAGGGGATCCAGGTTGGAAGGGGAATGATCCCATTTGGTTCTGGGAGGGGGCCAGGGAACCCAGTTTGGACTGGGAATGACCCCATTTGGTCCTGGGAGGGGGCCAGGGGATCCAGTTTGGATTGGGACAGGGCCCAGTCTGTCCTGGGAGGGGGCCAGGGTATCCAGGTTGGCCTGGGACAGGGCCCAGTCTGTCCTGGGAGGGGGCCAGGGGATCCAGTTTTGACTGGGACAGGGCCCACTCTGTCCTGAGAGGGGGTTAGGGGATCCAGTTTGGACTGGGAATGACCCTATTTGGTCCTGGGAGGGGGCCAGGGGATCCAGTTTGGATTGGGACATGGCCCAGTCTGTCCTGGGAGGGGGCCAGGGGATCCAGATTGTACTGGGACAGGGCCCAGTCTGTCCTGGGAGGCGACCAGGGGTTCCACTTTGGACTGGGAATTATCCCAGTCTTAACTGGGAGGGGACAGGGGATCTAGTTTCGACTGGGACAGGGCCCAGTCAGTCATGGGATGGGGCCAGGGGATCCAGTTTGGACTGGAAGTTATCCCATCTGTCCTGGGAGCGGGTCCAGGGGATCCACTTTGGACTGGGAATGACCCCATTTGCTCCTGGGAGGGGGCCAGGGGATCCAGTTTGGACTGGGACAGGGCCCAGTCTGTCCTGGGAGGGGGCCAGGGGACCCAGGTTTGACTGGGACAGGGCCCAGTCTGTCCTGGGAGGGGGCCAGGGGATACACTTTGGCCTGGGAATTATCCCAGTCTTAACTGGGAGGGGACGGGGTATCCAGTTTGGACTGGCACAGGGCCCAGTCTGTCATGGGATGGGGACAGGGGGTCCAGTTTGGACTGGGAATGACCCCATTCTGTCCTGGGAGGGGGCCAGGGGTCCGGTTTGGACTGGAAGTTATCCCATCTGTCCTGGGAGGGGGCCAGGGGATCCAGTTTGGACTGGGAATGATCCCAGTTTGTCCTGGGAGGGGGCCAGGGGATCCAGTTTGGACAGGGAATGACTCCATTTAGTCCTGGGAGGAGGCCAGGGGATCAAGTTTGGACTGGGAGTGGTCCCAGTCTGTTCTGGGAAGGGGCCAGGGGATCCAGTTTGGACTGGGACAGGGCCCAGTCTGTCCTGGGAGGGGTCCAGGGGGTCCAGTTTGGACAGGGACACGGCCCAGTCTGTCCTGGGAGGGGGCAGGGGATCCAGTTTGGACTGGGAATGATCCCATTCTGTCCTGGGAGGGGGCCAGGGGATCCCGTTTCGACTAGGACAGGGCCCAGTCTGTCCTGGGAGGGGGCCAGGGGATCCAGGTTGGAATGGGAATGATCCCATTTGGTTCTGGGAGGGGGCCAGGGAATCCAGTTTGGACTGGGAATGACCCCATTTGGTCCTGGGAGGGGGCCAGGGGATCCAGTTTGGATTGGGACAGGGCCCAGTCTGTCCTGGGAGGGGGCCAGGGGATCCAGTTGCGACTGGGATAGGGCCCACTCTGTCCTGGGAGGGGGTTAGGGGATCCAGTTTGGACTGGGAATGACCCCATTTGGTCCTGGGAGGGGGCCAGGGGATCCAGTCTGGATTGGGACATGGCCCAGTCTGTCCTGGGAGGGGGCCAGGGGATCCAGATTGTACTGGGACAGGGCCCAGTCTGTCCTGGGAGGCGACCAGGGGTTCCACTTTGGACTGGGAATTATCCCAGTCTTAACTGGGAGGGGACAGGGGATCTAGTTTGGATTGGGACAGGGCCCAGTCAGTCATGGGATGGGGCCAGGGGATCCAGTTTGGACTGGAAGTTATCCCATCTGTCCTGGGAGCGGGTTCAGGGGATCCAATTTGGAATGGGAATGATCCCAATTTGTCCTGGGAGGGGGCAGGGGATCCACTTTGGACTGCGACTGACCCCATTTGGTCCTGGGAGGGGGCCAGGGGATCCAGTTTGTACTGGGACAGGGCCCAGTCTGTAGTGAGAGGAGGCCGGGGCATCCACATTGGACTGGGAATGACCCCATTCTGTCCTGGGAGGGGGCCAGGGGATCCATTTTGGACTGGGACAGGGCCCAGTCTGTCCTGGGAGGGGGCCAGGGGACCCAGGTTGGACTGGGACAGGGCCCAGTCTGTCCTGGGAGGGGGCCAGGGGATACACTTTGGCCTGGGAATTATCCCAGTCTTAACTGGGAGGGGACGGGGTATCCAGTTTGGACTGGCACAGGGCCCAGTCTGTCATGGGATGGGGACAGGGGGTCCAGTTTGGACTGGGAATGACCCCATTCTGTCCTGGGAGGGGGCCAGGGGTCCGGTTTGGACTGGAAGTTATCCCATCTGTCCTGGGAGGGGGCCAGGGGATCCAGTTTGGACTGGGAATGATCCCAGTTTGTCCTGGGAGGGGGCCAGGGGATCCAGTTTGGACTGGGAATGACTCCATTTGGTCCTGGGAGGGGGCCAGGGGATCCAGTTTGGAATGGGAATTATCCTAGTCTGCACTGGGAGAGGGCCAGGGGATCCAGTTTGGACTGGAAAAGATCCCAGTCTGTCCTGGGACAGGGCCAGGGGATCCAGATTGGAGTGGGACAGGGCCCAGTCTCTCCTGGGAGGGGGCCAGGGGATCCAGTTTGGACTGGGAAGTATCCTACTCTGCACTGGGAGAGGGCCAGGGGATCCACTTTGGACTGGGAATGATTCCAGTCTGTCCTGGGAGGGGGCCAGGGGATCCACTTTGGACTGGGACAGGGCCCAGTCTGTCCTGGGAAGGGGCCAGGGGATCCAGTTTGGACTGGGACAGGGTCCAGTCTGTCCTGGGAGGGGGCCAGGGGATCCAGTTTGGACTGGGAGTGATCCCAGTCTGTCCTGGGAGGGGGCCACGGGATCCAGGTTGGAATGGGACAGGGCCCAGTCTGTCCTGGGAGGGGGCCAGGGGATCCAGGTTGGAATGGGAATGATCCCATTTGGTTCTGGGAGCGGGCCAGGGAATCCAGTTTGGACTGGGAATGACCCCATTTGGTCCTGGGAGGGGGCCAGGGGATCCAGTTTTGACTGGGACAGGGCCCACTCTGTCCTGAGAGGGGGTTAGGGGATCCAGTTTGGACTGGGAATGACCCTATTTGGTCCTGGGAGGGGGCCAGGGGATCCAGTTTGGATTGGGACATGGCCCAGTCTGTCCTGGGAGGGGGCCAGGGGATCCAGATTGTACTGGGACAGGGCCCAGTCTGTCCTGGGAGGCGACCAGGCGTTCCACTTTGGACTGGGAATTATCCCAGTCTTAACTGGGAGGGGCCAGGGGATCCAGTTTGGACTGGAAGTTATCCCATCTGCCCTGGGAGCGGGTCCAGGGGATCCAGTTTGGACTGGGAATGATCCCAGTTTGTCCTGGGAGGGGGCAGGGGATCCACTTTGGACTGGGAATGACCCCATTTGCTCCTGGGAGGGGGCCAGGGGATCCAGTTTGGACTGGGACAGGGCCGAGTCTGTAGTGAGAGGAGGCCAGGGCATCCACATTGGACTGGGAATGATC